>NW_006400194.1:499346-504318 GCF_000299155.1 Elephantulus edwardii | reverse complement strand
AATGTCCTCCAGGGTCACCCATTTTGAATAATATTGCATGAGTTCCATGTTTTTCCAATACACCATAGTATTCCATTGTGTGGATACACCACAGCTTCTCTATCCATTCGTTTGTTGATGGGCATTTAGGTTGTTTCCAAATCCTTGCTATTGTGAACAAAGCCTCAATAAACATGGGTGTGCATATATCTGCTTCGATGTTAGTTATGGTTTCTTTGGGGTATATTCCCAGTAGTGGAATTGCTGGGTCAAATGCTATCTCTATTTGCAGCTTTTTGAGAAAGCGCCATACTACCTTTCAGATTGCCTGCACCATTTTACACTTCCACCAACAGTGCATAGGGGTTCCAGTTTCTCTACAACCTCACCAGCATTTGTTGCTTGCTATTCTGTTAAATGTTGCTATTCTTACCAGGGTAAGATGGTATCTCCTAGTTGTTTTGATTTGCATCTCTCTTAGAGCTAGGGATTTTGAATATTTCTTCATGTGCTTGTTAGCCATCTGAATGTCTCCTTTGGTGAAGTGTCTGTTCATATCCTGTGCCCATTTTCCAATTAGATTATTTACCTTTATGTTGTTGTGGTGCTCAAGTATTTTATAAATTCTAGATATAAGTCCCTTATCTGATATGTCATTATCAAATACTTTTTCCCAGTCTGTGGCTTCCCTTTTTACCCTGTTCGAGAAGTCTTTGGATGTGCATAGGGATTTGATTCTTAGAAGGTCCCATTCACCTATTTTATCTTCTTCTGGTTGTAGGTTTTTCATGATACTTGGAAGACTGCTTATGTTGAGGATTAGGACTTCTAGCATTCTTCCAAGCTTGTTTTAATGAAGATTGGAGTCCTTGGTTTTAGTCCTAGGTCCATGATCCACCTTTAGTAGGTTTTTGTATATGGAGTGAGGTGTGGATCTTGCTTGAGTCTTCTGCAGATATTTTTCCAATTTTGCCAACACCATTTGTTAAAAAGGCTGTCATTTTCCCACTTAACTGATTTCATCTCCTTGTTAAAAATCAGTTGACCATAGATAAATGGACTGATTTCTGCGTTCTCAATTCTATTCCATTGATCTACGTGTTTGTTGTTGTACCAGTACCATGCTGTGGTACCACGACAGTGTAGTAGGATTTGAAATCAGGGAGTGAGATGACTCCTACCCTTCTTCTATTTTTAAGGAGTGCTTTGCTTATTCCAGGCTTCTTTCCATTCCAAACGAAACTGGAGATTGCCTTTTCCCTCTCATTGAAGAATGGGATTGGTATCTGTATTGATATTGCATTGAACATGTAAATTGCCTTTGGTAGTATTGCCATTTTCACAATATTGAGTCTTTCTATCCATGAACAAGGGATATTCTTCCACTTCTCCAGGTCTCTTTTTGTTTCTTGTAGTAATGTTTTGTAATTTTCTTTGAATAGATCCTTTGTGCTTCTGGTTAAATTTACTCCTAAGTATTTAATCTTATGGTATTGTATTTCTTAGTTCCAGCTCTCTATTATCTTTGTCACTGTAGAAAAATCCAACAGATTTTTGTATGTTGATCTTGTATCCTGCTATTTTGCTGAATTGGTCCACTGTGTCCAATAGTTTTCTTGCTGAGTCTTTAGAGTTGTCTAAGTATACTTCCTATCATCTGCACAGAGAGATAATTTTACCTCCTCTTTGCCAATTTGGATACCTTTTATTCCCTTCTCTTGTCTTATTGCTATTGCTAAGATTTCCAACACAATATTGAATAAGAGAGGTGATCATGGACATCCTTGCCTAGTTCCTGTTGTTAAAGGGAATGCCTTTAACCCCTCTCCTTTGAGAACAATGTTGGCACTCAGGTTTGCATACTTTTTACTATGTTGAAGAAATTCCCCTCTAGTCCTATTTTGTTGAGTGTTTTAATCAGGAAAGGGTGTTAGATTTTGTCAAAGGCCTTTTCTGCATCAATTGATAGGATCATGTCGTTCTTGTTCTTTGCTTTGTTAGTGTGATGAATTACATTAATATTTTCTTATGTTGAACCATCCTTGGATACCTGTTATGAATCCCATTTAGTCATGGTTAATAATTTTTTTATGTATCGTTGGTCTCTATTGGCCAGGATTTTATTCAGATATTTTGTATCTGTGTTCATGAGAGATATTGGCCTATAATTTTGTATTTTGGTGGTATCCTTTCTTGGCTTTGGTATCAAGAATATGTTTGCTTCACAGAATGAGTCTGGGAGAATTCCATCTTTTTCTGTTTTCTGAAATAATTTATGTAGAATTGGTGACAGTTCTTTTCTGAATGTTTGATAAAATTCACTTGTAAAACCATCTGGTCCAGGACTTTTTTTGATTGGAAGTTGTTTTATTACCTTTTCTATTAGTTCTTTTGTAATGGTTCTGTCCGAATGTTCAATTTTGGTTTGTGTCAGTTTAGGAAGTTGTGCATTTCTAAGTATTTGTCCATTTCCTCTAGGTTTTCATATTTGTTTGACTATAGTTTTTTTACAGTACTCTACTGCAAGCTTTTTAATTTTAGTTGGTTCTGTTGTGATGTTGCCTGATTCATCTCTTATTCAGATTATTTGTGTCTTCTCCTTATTTTCTTTTGTGAGTTTTGCTAGTGGTTTGTTGATTTTATTGACCTTTTTAAAGAACCAAGTCCTAGTTTTGTTGATAGTTTCAATTGTTTTTCAGTTTTCTATTTCATTTATTTCTACTCTAATATTTATGATTTTCATTTTTTTAGAGGGTGTTGGGTTTTCTTGCTGTTCTTTTTCAATTTGCTGGAGTTGTTGGGTTAGGGAATCAATGGTCAGCTTTTCCTGACTTTTGATATGTTTGCTTATTGCTATAAACTGACTTCTGATTACTTGTTTGGCTGTTTCCCAGAAATTTTGGTAAGTGGTGTGTTCACTGTCATTTGTTTCAAGAAACTTGTTAATTTCATTTTTTATTTCTTCTAGTACCCAGTCATGTTCAAGCAAGGTGTTGTTTAGCTACCAAATGTACGTTTTCCCCCTCCTGTATCTTATTATTAATTTCTAATTTTGTAGCATTATGGTGGGACATTATGGTGGATTGAAGAGCTGGAACACAGAACCAGTGAAAATGAAGACAGAATTGTCACCACTGATCTGCTAGAGCAAAAAGCAGACCCAAAAAATAAGGAAAAAGAAGAGAATCTAAGAAATTGTGGGACACCATAAAGAGAAATAACATGCACATCATTGGAATCCCAGGAAACACAGAAGCAAGTAAAGGCACTGAAAAAGTTATGGAAGAATTACTAGAGGAAAACTTCCCAGGCATAATGAAGAATGATAGAATACATATTCAAGAAGCTCAGTGAACAAGAAAAACATTAAGGCATATCATAGTTATATTTGCTTGTACCAAAGAGAAGGAGAGAATCCTGAAAGCAGCAAGAGAGAAACAAAGTGTAACCTATAAGGGAAAGCAGATAAGATTAAGGGCTGATTTCTCAGCAGAAACCATGCAAGCAAGAAGAGAGTGGAAGGACATGTATCAAACATTCAAAGAACACAACTGTCAACCAAGAATACTGTACCTAGCAAAATTATCCATCAAATATGAAGGGACAGATCAAGATATTCCCAGAAAAGCAAAACCTAAGAGAGTTTGTAAAAAAAAAGTCCTGTGTTGCAGGAAAGACTCAGAGATGTCCTTCTTATAGACCTACCACAGAAAGCAGCATGGTCGAAAATAACTAGCAACAACACCAAAAAGAACTCAATATAATGATAGCAATAAGACCTTTCCTCTCAATAGTCACACTGAATGTGAATGGTTTAAATGTACCACTGAAGAGAAAAAGAGTAGCAGATTGGATAAAAAAGCAAAATCCATCAATATGTTGTCTACAAGAGACACACCTGAAAATAAACAGGTGGGGAAAATATACCAAGCAAGTGGCAACCAGAAAAAAGCAGGAGTAGCCATATTAATCTCTGATAAAATAAATGTCAATGTAAAAGCCATCACAAAGGACAAGGAAGGTCACTACATAATACTGAAAGGGTAAATAGAACAAGAGGACATAACAATAATAAATATCTATGCACCAAATGAAAGACCTGCAAAATACATAAAACAAAACAAAACAAAACTGAAAAAGGAAATAGACAACACTACTATAGTACTTGAAGACTTCAATACATTCCTCTCAAAAATAGAACAACCAGAAAAAAAACTCAACAGAGATACTAAAGAATTAAATCACACAATAAACCAACTTGACCTCATAGATATTTATAGGCTAATAAACCCCCCAAAAGCACAGTATACCTTCTTCTCCAATATGCATGGAAGGTTCTCCAGAATAGATCACATTCTAGGTCACAACGCAAACATCAATAATTTAAAAAAACAATTAATCTTTTGATTTCCTGGCCTCTGGTGCAAAAGAAATATAGAAATAGAGCTAAGAAAAACATTATCAATTGAAATAACTAATCACAAGATGAAATACTTGGGAACAAATCTAAGTAGAGACACAAAATTCCTATTCAAAGGAACTTACAAAACATTACTACAAGAAACAAAAAGACCCATGAACAAACGATTAGATAAAGAAGCCCTGGTATATTCACACAATGGAATACTATGCTGCTTTGAAAAGCAAGGAACTCATGAAATATTATTCAAAATGGGTGACCCTAGAGGACATTATGCTGAGTAAAATATCTCAGTCACAAAAGGACAAATATTGCATACCACCACTTTTGTAAAATGGGACTGACGTCGGGGTTGGGAGGAGACTGATAACTGTTATTTATGTACATGCATGAAACACAATGTAAATTAACTATTATTTCATGTATAGTTTATATGGATTAAAACAAGCTTGGAAGCAGGAGCGGCATTCACTTCCATAATAGCTTGCCTCCGGAAACTCTATGAACCTGAAGAGAGGATGAAAGGCACCCAAGCTTCGCTATGAGTCACCTGCGACTCGACAGCACTTAACA
>NW_006400194.1:489228-498788 GCF_000299155.1 Elephantulus edwardii | reverse complement strand
TTGGTATACAATCCCCCCCTGCACCAATCCCACCACCCCGAGTACACTCCACTATGCAACCTTAATTCTGGACTCTTGTAACAATCGTAACACCCTATCATATATTGCTTCTTTTGATGTTGCATCTTTTATCAACTTTTATGCTGTGCCATAGCTTTAACATTTTTCTTCTGTGACCCTCTATCTGGGTAATATGTGAATTCAGGGCATGCTTACAGAAATAGCTTCACATTCAAAAGAACTAACTCAAAGTACTAGGTAGGTTTCCTCTAAGGTCATTTATAATATATAACCTTCAACTATGGGGACTACAGTTTACTTAAAAGCATTGAACAGGCATTTCATACAACTTTTTAAAAGCCCTATAATAATTAACAGGTAAATAAAAATTATTAACTTTATTTATAGCACAGAGTCTAAGCAGGAAACCATACTACCGGGCAACCTGCTAAAGATCTTAACAAAGGGGAGCAGACATTATAAATACTGAATATACTCAAGGAGTATTTGGACAGATTTTTCTAATATTTAGTTCTACTTCTTGTGTGGTGTTTATTCAGGAGCAGCAGGAGAAATTACCAGTAACAATGGCACAGACTCCTTCTTGTTGGACTAGAAGAAAATAAAGAACTATATTTTTATCTAAAATAGTCTTGGCAAGTGGTTCTAAAGATTTCTCTAGTAATTTTAGCAGGAGGCTCTAAAGATTTCATCTGCAATATCACTAGAAATTTCAGCCACTGTAGCAGACAAATTATTAATAGATTTACCAACCTAAGGGATACCATAGTTGGGTAGAATATCCATCCCATTCCATGTTTTTTATCTTTGGATTATGCCTATTAAAATAAAGTTTCTTATACTGAAGGGCTATATTTAAAACACTAGCCCAGTATATTCTTCATTACAGGAATGGACACCTATAGGAACTTCCAAAAGCCTATGGCATGTTGGCTATAGTGTTCCAGCTATTTAAGCAGGGAAGAAGTCCATCACTTGCACTCAGCTCCTTTAATATGGGATAATTTGATCTGCCACATAAGAATATATATTGATAAGGAGACCAGATTATGAGACTTCTGATATAGTTGTGTGGAAGTGAATAGTTGACCTTTTTAATTTGTTGTTGTTGATTGTTTTTGAGTTGTTGATTGTCTTTGAGTTGAGCACAACTCATAATGACCCTATGAACAAAAGGCCTGAAGCGCCTCTACAACTATCGACATTTATCAAAGCTCATAAAGTTTCCGAAGGCATCTTATTTAGGAAGTGCATGTCAATTTAGCAATCAAATAATTGGTAAAAATATAGATGTTTCTGTAAAATGTTTTATTTAGATTCAAAGATTTGCAAATTGGGAAGTGCCCAAATACATGTTGGCATGCTAAAATTCAAATTGACATTCTGAAGGGGATTCAAATCATATCTTCCCCCCCAATCATATCTTTTATCAGAACTCTGTATATAGTGGGACAATAGTCTTGTTAGGTGACATCGAGTCAACTATGACTCATAGATCTGAGCCATGTCATATCCTGCAACATCTTTAATATGCTCAGGTCAAAAGTATAGGGATGTATTTGATTGTTAACTATTCCACGTCCTTTGTAAGCCTAATTTAAGAAGAATTTCTATTAGCTGGGATAGTCAACCACAGTCACCCTTTACTGTGTTCCACTGCTGATTTCTTTTGTCTCCTACACTATTCTGGGTGGGATATCTTGGGATGTTGTGGACAAGTTAGCTTAGCTGAAAGTGTAGTTATTGGTCACACTCTTTTAAAAGCAGAAGCATGGGCCTATAACAAAATAGAGTAAAATTAAAACATGTGCCAGTCATTACGTTATGTCAAATGACTCCATTTAAGCTTGCTCTTTCACAGTTCATACCGCACACACTATAGTTTTAACACACACACACACACACACACACACACACACACACACACATATACATTTACATAACACATTCATGGTTCATACATTTACACATTAACAAACACTCACACACATATTCACATACACACATACATTCGAGGCAGCTTTAGTCACATATTTCTGTTTAAAAATAACTGTCGTTCAACTTCTCCAACAGGGTAAAAAGGGAAGCCACAGACTGGGAAAAAGTATTTGGTAATGACATATCAGATAAGGGACTTATATCTAGAATTTATAAAATACTTGAGCACCACAACAAGATAAATAATCCAATCAAAAAATGGGCACAGGATATGAACAGACACTTCACCAAAGAAGACATTCAGATGGCCAACAAGCACATGAAGAAATGTTCAAAATACCTAGCTCTAAGAGAGATGCAAATCAAAACAACTAGGAGATACCATCTCACCCCAGTAAGAATAGCAAAATTTAACAGAACAGCAAGCAACAAATGCTTATGAGGCATAGAGAAACTGGAACCCCTATGCACTGTTGGTGGAAGTGTAAAACGGTACAACTACTATGGAAGGTGGTGTGGCACTTTCTCAAAAAGTTGCAACTAGAGATAGCATTTGACCCAGCAATTCCTCTACTGGGAATATACCCTAAAGAGCCCATAACTGCCATCCAAGCAGATATATGCACACTCATGTTTATTGTGGCTTTGTTCACAATAGTAAGGAGTTGGAAACAACCTAAATGCCCATCAACAAATGAATGGCTATAGAAACTGTGTTATAGTCACACAATGGAATACTATGCTGCACTGAAAAACAAGGAATTCATGCAATACTATTCAAAGTGGGTGATCCTCAAGGACATTATGCTGAGTGAAATATATCAGTCACAAAAGGACAAATACTGCATAGGTACACTGCTGTAGAATGGGACTGACATCAGGGTTGGGGTAAGAATGAGAAAAACTGGATAAATTATGTATACTACATTGAAAAAGATGAGGGCGAGAACAGTTTAAAAGCAATATATTATAGGGCATTATGATTATCGTAATAGTCTGGAATAAAGGATTCAGAGTGGAGTATACTCGGGGTGGGGGTGGCGGGTGTGCAGGGGGATTGTATACCAAAGAAGGAATTTTCTTTTACTTTTAAAAGAGAAGAGTGAACCTGAGGTGGGGGTAAAAATAAACAACCTAAATTTAAAAAAAAAAAAAGGAAGAAAAGAAAAGAAAAGTGCAACAATGAATGAATGGAAATCCAAAATCTCTGTAAATGTTCATTGAAATTAATAATAATTAAAAAACCTGTCATTCATAAACTCAGAAAGAGATGAAGGTGAGAATTGTAATAATGACTGTTTATTACACAACGAAGCAGCTTGGTAAGTACTTTGAGTTCTAGCTCCTTTATGGAATCCTAGAAAGTGAGTCCCTTCTTTCTGGCCTCTAGTTTTCCTTTTATTAAATGTGTCACCTGGCTCTGTGTGCCTAGGGCTCTTATTGTGCTGGTGACAAATCCCATTAAGATATTTGACCATTATTGTAAAAATAGAAGGATAACTAGCAAAACATGTATGGGGACCCATAGGGGAAGGGGTGGGAGCAGAGGGGTGAGGAAGGGTAGATGCAAAATCAGAGTTGTAAAATTTGCTGAGTGGAGGGAGGGGATGAAGGAAATGGAAAGGATTTGCAAAGACTTGAAAATACAAGGTAATAATGGATATGTTCCAATAGTGATTAATTTTATAAAACATAATTTATGGGAATGATTGTATGAAACACAATGTAAATAAATAATAATGTTAAACACAATACTTAAGAACTTTGTAAGCAAAACAATATAAAATTTAAAGAGATTTTAAATCCACTGAAATGTGCAGAGAAACATCGGGGTGGGGGTTGGAGAGGAAATACTTTCCCAGGGCATTTCCTAATGAGAGACTGGGGAAAGTGCTCCCTAGGGCCTCTGTGAGAAGGATGTTAACTGCCCTGCCTCTTCTCTTCTCCCTCAGGAGAAAAGGATTTCCTTCCTCCTCATCTCTTGGAGAAGATACCCCCCTCCCAAAAGTCTGAGTCTTGCCCATCAAGGTCCAATGGTGATTGATTTTATAAAACATAATGCACGGGAATGATTGTATGAAACACAATACAAATGAAGAGTAGTGTGAAACACAATGTATACGAACTTTGTGAACAAACAAATTTAAATTGAAAAAGTTTTTAAAAAGTCTTGAAATTGCCACAATATATTTATTTTTTTTTAAAAAAAGGCTGAGTCTTAAGAGTCTAGAATGAAGGTTGCAGGGTGGAGTATACTCGGGGTGGGGCAGGTGCGGGGGGGGGGGGGTTGTATACCAATGAAGGAATTTTTTTTTTACTTTTCAAAGAGAAGAGTGAACGGGGGGGCGGGGGGGAGAAAAGTGCAACGATGAATGATTGGAAATCTAAAATCTCTGTAAATGTTCATTTAAATTAATAATAATAAAAAAAATAAAGGATGTTATACACTACATGTAACTGCTTGAAAATTAAATGATATTTGAAAAGTTAAAAAAAAAGGCTGACTCTTTAGGGTTTAACAATCATAATCCAGTGCCCATGTTCTTCAGGAATTCTTTTTTATTTTTTTAAATATGCTATTGTTGGTACATATGCTTATAATCCATAGTGACTCTGTGAACAGCATATCTAAATCTTTCCCTGTCCTGCACCATCCTCACCATCTCTGATATGCTGAAGACCATTGTTACAATTATGTTAATCGATCTTCTTGCGAGTCTTCTCTTTCTGTGACCCTCTACCTTCCTCAACATGATGATTTTTCCAAGGACTGGTCCTACCTCACATCCTATTCAAAGTAAGTATGATGATGTTTCACTGTACTTATTTCTATGGAATACCCTAGTTGCACATGTGTCTCGTACGAGGCCCCAGGAATTGATGGCATAGCAATTGGCATATTCAACAAACAGACACTGCCCTGAATGTGCTCACCAAGTTGTGTCAAGAAATCTGGAGGACAACCACTTAGCCGACTGACTGGAAGTGATATCTATTTGTTCCCATTGCAAAGAAAGGTGACCAGACAGAGTATGGAAATTATCAAACAATATCATAAATATCACATGCAAGCAAGATTGTGCTGAAAATTATCCAAAAACAACTGGAGCAGCACATCAGCTGAGAACTGCCAGCTGTGCAGGCTGGGTTTAGAAGAGGTTGTGGTAGTAGGGATATTATAGCTAATGTTAGATGGATCTTGGCTGAAAACATGTAGTAACAGAGGAATATCAATCTGTGTTTCATTGACTATGCAAAGGCATTTGACTGTGTGGATCACAACAAACTGTGGCTGACTCAGAGAAGAATGTGAATCCCAGAACATTTGATTGTGCTTATGCGAAACCTATACTTGAACCAGGAAGCAGTTATCAGAATAGAGCAAGGGGACACTGCATGGTTCAAAATTGGAAAGAGTGTATGCCAGGGATGTATTCTGTCTCCATAACCTTTCAATCTATATGCAGAACAGATCACCCAAGAGGCTGGGCTCTATGAGGAGGAATGTGGTATCACGATTGGAGGAGGATTCATTAACAATCTGCATTATGCAGATGACACAACCCTGCTTGCTGAAACTGAAGAGAACCCAAAGTGCTTGCTGCAGAAGGTCAAGGACTGCAGTCTTCAATATGGATTGAAGCTCAACATCAAGAAAACAAAGGTTCTCATCACTGGACCAATTGGCAGCATCATTATGGATTGTGAAGAGATTGAGATTGTTAACAGTTTTAGTTTGCTTGGCTCCATAATCAACACTTTTGGTACCAGTAGCCAGGAAATCAAGAGACAAATTGCATTTTGTTGGCTGTAAGAGACCTCTCCAAAATACTGAAGAGCAATGACATCAGTCTGATGTTTAAGGTGTGCCTGATCTGGGCCATAATATTCGCAATTGTTTGCTATCCATCAGAGAGTTGGACAATGGCTAGGGATGATAGAAGGAGAGTTGATGCCTTTGAGCTGTGGCACTGGAGAAGAGAGTTTAATATATACCGTGGACTGCTAGGAGAACTAATAGGTTTGTCTTGGAGAGGGTGAAACTAGGTTGCTCCTTGGTGGCAAGGATTCTGAAGCTTCACCTGACATACTTTGGAAATGTTACAAGAAGAGACTGGTCCTTGGAGAGGGACATCATGCTTGAGAGGGTGGAGGGACAATACAGGAGTGAAAGACCCTCAATGAGATGGATTGATTCAGTCACTGAGGCAATGAGGGGTAGGTGTGTCAGAAACAATCAGGTTGACACAGGACAGAGCAAGGTTTAGGGATTTTTTACATAGGGCCGCTACGAGTCGCAAGTGACTCGATGGTACATAACAACAACAACAATAACCACCGTGGCTGCACTCACTCCAAGATAGACTTGTTTGTTTTTATGGCAGTCCATTGGATATTTAGTACTCTTTTTCAACACTAAAACTCAAAAACATCAATTTTTCTTCTGTCATCCTTATTCACTGTCCAACTTTCAAATGTATATGAAACAATTCAAAAGACCAAGGCTTGGATCAGGAATACCCTTAGTCTTTAAACTGACATCATTGCTTTTTAGTGACATGTGTTCTGGAGAAGTTCTTGATTTTCCCTTATATCCATGTGTTTATTATTGTTGTTGTTGTTGTTGTGTACCATTGAGTCAGAACTGACCAGTAATAGACCCTCTGGAGGGATTTCGGAGGCGGTTAATCACATGAGAGGAGACTGCCACTCTTCTCCATTGGAGCAACTTGTGGATTTGAACTGTATGCCTTCAGGATTGCTGCACTAGCCCACCAGAGTTCCATGTTTATTAGTATAAGATATATATAGACAGAAAACTCTACCAGAACTTGAAGGAAGAACTTCAGGACCAGAGAAGTCTTCTGAAAGAAAGTTTAGACAACAACTAGGGTTTCACTATTTAGAAGGTTAATAGTAAAAGAAAGTAGACGTTACCTTACTCTTACTTTAAAATAATTTGCTTTTATGATCACTAAGGTTATGACAACTAAGAATAGAAGGTTATGGGACTTCTAAATGATTTTGCTTTTTTATTTAAACAATTTCTGATCAGAAAATTTTTGAAAAAATGCTGGTCTACCAACATACGTATGTGTACAAGCATAAAGGAAAATAGATAATAAATTTAATTATCTACATAGTCCATGTAACACATCACTATTGATCATTTGATTTTTTTCCCCTACAATTTTTTTTAAATGTGTCAGGTCAGAGCTTGGGATCCATCTGATCCCTTCACAGGACTTACTTTGCAGATTAGACCCATCTACTTATTAGCAGCCTTATTTTTGCCTAGCTGCTGTTTCAACAGTAATTAAGCCACTTAAAAGACAGGGGCATGCCACTATCAGTAATTCAATCATCTCTCTTTACTGATCTCTACCATTACCCAAGCTGAAAGCAAACTGTTTTAATTAAAAAGATTGGCAGTAAGTTGATGTAATGCCATAATTTGCACAGGGATCCTTCTAGAAAATGACCTAACCCCTATCTTGGTTTCTATGACAACTAATGGACATAATGGTTGCAGTGTGAGAAGCACAATGTGCAGTGGGATGTGAAGAGTGACAACAGGACAGAGCTAGATTAGAAAGCCAGGCCTCCTCATGAGTTCCCAGGGGACCTTTGCTCAGAAATTCCATCTTTCATCTTTGTTTTCATCTCTTGAGGCGTGGGGAATCATGACCAGTGGTTGGGTGACCTTCCAAGTCTCCAACTGACTTTGACTACGGCTGCCACTTGCTAATGCCATTCAGACTGGACTGTACAACCAGAAATGAAGGAGAAGATTCAGCAGCTCAGCTCACTTTTGAAACCACCCGGGAGGGAACTCTTGCCCATGGTGTCAGATACACAAAGGGAAACTACAAACTTCAATTAAAAGTCCCACTGTACTAGGTCCACCATTTACTTCTCTTTTCTGTGCAGGGATAGCCACAGCCAGGTGAAGGGACCAGTGCTTGGCATAGGTGTATCAGCAACTAGGATGCTGGCATGCAGAAGGAGAGATTTGTGAAGCTATGCATAATGGAAGTTTCTTTCAAATGCCTAGGCAGAACAGAGCAGGAAGTCATACCTGCGCAGGGTCATCCAAGGGCCTTCTAACAGTGGGGAATTCTATTCCTGGGCAGAAACATCTAGGGAAGGTAAGCTCTTTGTGGTAATAGAGAGGAGAGATCTTTCCAAAAGGATCCAAAAGATTTTTTATCTTTACCCCTTATCTACAAAATGAAACAGTAGCATATTTATTTTATAGTAATTGTGAAGACTGACCAGAACTTCTGATCTGGCCCAAACCGTGAAAGATAACTATGTTCTATGACTGAGCTATACTGAAGTGGAATAAAATGACCTCCTCACACTATCAGACTAAGAGGGCTAACATGGTCCTATTCTTCATCTGTACCAGGTCAGGTGCAGAAATGGGAGAGTAGATGTGTGCCAACATATGTGACATATGCTATATGCAGATGATATAATAGTGTACACAGAAAACCCCAAAGAATCAACAAAAAAACCCTTTTACAGCAAGTGGACCAATTTAGTTGGGTGGCAGGATACAAGATCAATATCCAAAAGTCAGTGATATTCCTCTACAGTAACAAAATAAACACAGAGAAGGGACCCAAGAAAGCAATACCATTTGTAATAGCCAATCACAAACTGAGATACTTGAGAGGGAAACTAACTAGAGACACAAAAGACCTATGTAAAGAAAAGTACAAGAGCATTTCTGCAAGACACAATAAAAGACCTAAATAAATTGAAAAATGCTCCCTGTTCATAGATAGGAAGACTCAATATTGTGAAAGTGACAATCCTACAAAAAACAATCTACCTGTTTAATGGAGCCCAATACTGATACCAAATTCATTTTTCAAGGAGATCAGAAGGGAAATTGTCAAGTTTATTTGGAGAGGAAAGATAGCTTGGATAAGCAAAGCACTTCTGAAAAACAAAAATGAAGTGAGAAGCATAGCACTCCTTGACCTCAAAACCTACTACAAAGCAGTAGTAACCAAAACAGCATGGTATTGGTACAATGACAGACACATAGACCAGTGAAATAGAATAGAGAACCAAGAAATGGACTCATCTATCTTTAGTCAACTGATACCCAACAAGGAAATAAAACCTATCAAGTGGGAAAATGACAGCCTCTTCAACAAATGGTGCTGGCTAAACTGGATTGCTACATGTAGAAAGCTGAAACAGTATCCACATCTCACATCATACACAAAAATCAATTCATGGTATGCTGCGGCTGCTCCAGTCGGGAGGGGCTTGTAAGCCTGAGGTCTAGGGTCTCGAAGAGGGAACACGAAGGTGGGTAGAAGTTCGGCGAAGGGACGATGGAAGAACACAAGACAAACAGTCAAGTGATCTTGATGATTTTAATTCTAAGTCATTCTAATTCCCTTTCTTCTTTCTTCCTTGCTCATTGCATTTAACATGATACATTTATATTCCATTTTTACAATTAGAGGCTTAATCAACAGCCAGAAAAACAACAAAAGTAAGAATAAAGTTTACATTATTTTCTTGCACACAGCTATTCTTTATGGTCATGGTTCCTTGGAGAGCATGAAAGGCTATTC
>NW_006400194.1:486660-488933 GCF_000299155.1 Elephantulus edwardii | reverse complement strand
TTCAGGGTGAAGATCTTCTCTCACTACTCTAAAGGGCCCCTTAGCCTGTTCTTCAACCTGCTTGGGTTACAAAGTTACAAAGTAAAAAAGTTACATTTTAAATTTAAGCTGATACATTTTACATTTTTAGCTGAATTTACAATATTATTTATTTCCATTCAAAAGACAACACTTTTACACTTAGGGGTGATCACTATTTCAATAAGGGGGTTTAGGTTCATACAAAGGATGTTTTGGGTCATAATATCACCTAAATTCATCATTCCAATCTCATGTTTTATGATTTATTTTACCACTTATACCTTTCATAACATCTTCCCTCTGGTCACTTTCAAACCTTTTGAAAAACATATCCCCAAAACCATCAGGGTGTTTTGCATTAAATTCATCATATTTTCCAGTATATAGAAGAGGTTTATCTGTAGGCTCTGGAATTCTGTAAGGACCTCTCCCAATAGGGGGCTGCCACAAACAACCATTACCTAACAGATAAACAATTCTTCCACCTGGTGTTCTCATGGTGGGGGGCAAGGGCTTGGGTTCTTCCATTGAAGGAGTTCTTATAAGCCCTAGAAATCTAGGAATCTCTGGAGTGGTCATTTCTAGGATTTACACCATTAATTCTTTTTGTTATAATGCATCCATGAATTCCCTTAAAATCATATTGTTCTTGAGAATTTTTAGTAATGCTAAAAGAACCGGAGGTAATGTTTGCGTATCAAAGTCGTCACCTCCATTTAGTTCTTTCTGGTAACATCTAACAAACTTTTAGTAGGAACACTTTGTGTAAAGAACACAGCCTTTTTCCCTGTCCCACATAGAAAACACAAAGAGACAAGAGAAGAGAAACTACACGTTCCGAGAGGCTGACTTCCTTGAAGTTTTCGCCTCAATTGGATGATTTTGTCACGCAGACTCCCTTGGAGTTGGTGTGGCAATGGTAGATCAGAGACCTGTGAGTAAAGCCCAAAACCATAAAGTCCATAAGAGACACACTAGGACCAAGCTTAGATGGCCTAGTCTATGGTATAAAGAAGCTGACAAATACAGCTAGAAATGCACAATCTGGAGAAGATAAAATTGATGAATGCAACTTTTTAAAGGTTAAATTCCTCTGCTCATCAAAACCTTTTCCCAACAGGGTGAAAGAAAAAGCTATCACCTGGGAAGAAACATTTGGCAATACCACCTCAGAAAGGAGTCTCACAAAAAAGTTTACAGATACTACATGGTCTCCAGGAAAAAAGACTTGATAACCCAATTACAAAATGGGTAAAAGACATGGAAAGACTTTTCACAGAGGAGAATATTCGCATGGCCAACAGACACATCAAGAAAGGCTCCAATTCACTGTCAATAAGAAAGATACAAATTGGTCAACTGATTTTTGACAAGGAGATGAAATCAGTTAAGGGGAGGGGAAAACGACAGCCTTTTAACAAATGGTGTTGGCAAAATTGGAAAACTATCTGCAAAAGACTCAAGCAAGATCCACACCTCACTCCATACACAAAAAACAGTTCTAGATGGGTCATGGTCCTGGGACTATAAACTTCATTAAAGAAAAGCTTGGAAGAACTCCAGAAGTGCTAATCCACAACAAAAAAAAAGTCTTCCAAGCATCCTGAAAAATCTACAAACAGGAGAATGGATAGAGAATCTGTGGTATATTCACACAATAGAATACTACACTGCATTGGAAAAACAAGGAATTCATGCAATATTATTCAAAATGGGTGACCCTGGAAGACATTATGCTGAGTGAAATATCTCAATCACAAAAGGACAAATACTGCATAGTGCCACTGTTGTAAAGCAGGACTGACATTGGGGTTTGGAATAGACTGAGAAAGATGGGATAAGTTATGTATACTGCATTGAAACATATGAAGGAGAAAACTGTTTAAAAGGGGTATGTGACTAGGTATTATTGTCATGATAGGAATCTAGAGTGAAGGCTGCATAGTGGAGTGAACCTGGGGAAGGGTTTGTAAAGCAATGAAATAATTTTCCTTTTACTTTTCAAAGAGAAGAGTGTACTGGGGGTAGGGGACGGGGCAGGGGGGAAGTGCAGCAATAAATGAATAGAAATCCAAAGTCTCTGTAAATTTTCATTGTTGTTGTTGCTTGTTGTTATGTGCCATTGAGTCGTTTGCGACTCATAGCGACCCTATGTGCAACAGCCCTAAACCCTGCTCTATCCTGTGCCAATCGCATTGTCTCTGACACCCATCCCGATTACCCCAGTCATTGAATCAATCCACCTCATAGAG
>NW_006400194.1:473036-485865 GCF_000299155.1 Elephantulus edwardii | reverse complement strand
AATTAATAATAATAATTTTAAAAGAAATATACAAATCAAGGTTTTGGTACACAGTGCTTTCATTAAAATTTGTTCCAAGGAAAATTTTATTTCATTCTTTATTTCTTCTACAACCCAATCGTGTTCTTGCAAGGTGTTATTTAGCTTACACACCTATAACTTTATAAGCTTTATAATCTCGTGGTTAATTTCTAGTGTTATGGCATTGTGGTCTGAGAAGACACTTTGTATTATTTCAATGTTTTTTAATTTGTTGAGGCTTGCTTTGTGCCCACATATGTGATCAGTTCTGGCAAACGTACCATGTGCACTTGAGTAGAAAGTGAATGGAGTTTTAGTTGGGTGCAGTGCTTGGAATACATCCACAAGGTTAAGTTGGCTGACTGTGTAGTTCAAGTCTTCTGCATCTTTGTTAAGTTTTTTTTGAGTTGACCTATTCTTTGGTGACAGTGGTGTGTTAAAATTTCTTACTACTATTGTGGTGCTATTTCTTTCTTCAATTCTGTTAAATATTCTGTTATGTATTTAGGAAGTCTATAATTTGCTACCTAGATGTTGACCAATATTATATCTTCATGATCTACTGTACTTTATATCGTTATATAGTGCCCTTCCTTATCTTTTATGGTGATTTTCATTCTGAAGTCTATTTTATCAGTGATTAGTATTGCCACTCCTACTTTTTTTATGGATGTCTTTTGCTTGTTGTATTTTTTCCAGCCTTTGAATTTAGATATTGTCTAAAAGATAGCCACTGCTCGAGCAGCATACTCCACTGGTGCCAGGAGGTTGAGAGGGATCTCTATGGGGCTGTGCCAAATATAAAATGATGAAAACCTGACCCGAAGATGAGCTGGAGAAAGATGAAATTTCCCTGATTCTCAGGAAAGTGTGAAACACAAGGAATAAATTGCATCTTTCTTGATATTAGCCAGCTTTATGGATGCTGCTGCAGTCCTGGGTTCCTGTGCATATCAGAAAGGTGCTTGCAGAAATTAAAAATGATGTTCTGTATCCTAAAGTGAATGAATAAATCACTATTCCATCTATTTTTTTTATTTGATATTTTCATTCAGTTTCTTCTTTCAGTCAGTATTTGTACTACCTCTTATAATTTCTTTTAAAATTTTAAAATTCAGAATCCCAGGATTATCTTCTGTATCTGTTATATTTGTTTTCTTTTCTTTCATTTTTCCTTGTGTGTACCATTGAATCAGATCTGACTGGCATGGAAGGAGATTACCCCTCATTCTCCTGAGGAGGATCTGCTGTATTTGAACTGCGCACCTTTGATATTGCAGTGCAGCTTCTTACCACTAGGCCACCAGAGCTCCCTTATATTTGTTTTCTAGTATCTCTGTTGTAAAAGACTGCCATCTGTCTAGACCACCATCTTGCCAGAAAACCTAGGGTCTGGCTTTTTAAAGGTTAATTGTATGATGGTGCCTTTAAAAATTAATCCACAGTTTTTGTTGTTTGTTGTTGTTGTTATTTGTTATTAAGTTGATTGCAACTCATAGCAACTCTATGTACAATAGCTCTGAAACCTGCCCCATTCTGAGCCAGTCTCACTGACTCCAACACATCTACCTCCATTACCCAGTTACTGTGCCAATCCATGCCATTCAGGGTCTTCCTCTCCTGTGCTGTCCCTTCACCCTTCCAAGCATTATGTCCTTTCCAAGGACTTGTCCCTTCTGGCCATGCACCCAAAGTATGTGAGACGGCGTTTCAAAATCCTTGCCTCCAAGGAACAGCCTGGTTTCACCTTCTCCAGGAAGAACGGTTTGTTCTCTTAGCAGTCCATGGTATATTCAGTACTCTTTTCCACCACAGCTCAAAGGCATCATTTCTCTTTCTGTCATCCTTATTCATTGTTGAGCTCTCTGATGCATAGCAAATAATTGCAAAAACCATGGCCTGGATCAGGTGCACCTTAGTTCCAAGACTGACAACATTATTCTGGCCTCTGACAGCAGATTTTCCCAATGCAATTTGTCTTTTCTATCCCTGGCTGCTGGTACCAAAAGTGTTGATTGTGGAACTAAACAAGATGAAATTGTTAACAAGCTCAATCCCTTCTCTGAAATAGTGCTGCCAATTGGCCCAGAGGTGAGAATACTTGTTTTCTTGATGTTGTGCTTCAATCCATATTGAAAACTACAGTTTTTTATCTTCTGTAGCAAATAACTCAATTCCTCCTCAGTGTCAGCAAGCGAGTTTATGTTATCTGTGTAACTGGGTGGTTGATGCCACATTCTACTTCACAAAGTTCAGCCTCCCAAATAATCTGTTTCACATACTGATTGGACACATCCATGATGCACTCCTTTCCTGATTTTGACCCATGTAGTGTTTTCTTAGGGAGCTTTGGTAGTCTAGTGGCAAGAAGCTGTACTGCAATCCTGAAAGCACGCAGTTAGAGGCCACTAGCTGCTCTGCAGGAGAAGGATGGAAAGTCTTCTGTGAGATTAACTGTCTCTGAAAACCTGCTGAAAGGTCAGCTCTGGTTTGGTTCTGACTCTATGGTACATAACAGTAACAACAACAACAACAACACTGTCTTCTTGCTCTGTTCTAAGAACTGCTTCCTGGTCCAAGTATAGGTTTAACATGAGCAAAATACTTCTCAAGGTTAGCCACAATACAAGATCCCATTATGAAATCAAGCCCTGCCCTCACCGAGTCATCAGTATGTTGGTGGAGAACATGAGCAGGGAGAAGACAGAAGTTACCAGAAACCCATGCTCTCACATCCTACTGACGTCGAGGCCCTAAGACATCTTGAGATTCTTCCTGTCTAACCTCAGTCTGGTCCTGAGACATTCACATTTTCAGTCTATAAGGACTGGTAAGATAAAGTGACACACTCCAGGTAGCACAACTGCTGAGTTGGGAGCTGTCATTCACCCACATGCTGCACTTAATTATTTTGCTACTTCATTTCCCGACTTCCTGCTCCTCACTGCTCCCTTGCAACTACTTAGCCTCTGATCTGCTTGTACCAACTGGAGCTCTCCACATATGAAAATGACATTGTCCACACTGCTCTCCACTGAAATTTTTCATCGTGTTTCCAAAGCCTTCAGGACACACTGAAGCTCTCTGCAAGACTGTGCATGCAGCCCTATTCTAACCCTCCCACACTCTGCAGCTTCACTTCCTTGAACAAGCTGATTTCTTTGGGTGGAGCACCTACCCTATGCCCACAGTATGTTCTGCTAAGGTAATACACAGCTCAACTTCTGGGAAAGATACTTCAGCATATTTTCCTGGGGGCCATCTTTAACCCTTTGCACCAGCATCATAGGTCCTCTCCTTATGTGAATGTGGACCTCCTCTAAGGCAAGAGATTGTGGTGGGAACCTAGAATGTGACTCTGACCCCTCTGACTCACTCCTGCTTCTATGCCTACTATGTCTGTTTGAGTTCTTTCATTCATATAGTGAATATTGACTGAGAGTGCCAGGCTCTGCCTTAGGAATATGTAACAACATACAAACAAGGAACTTGATTCAAAGAGTTGATGTCCCTGAATGAGAGGTAAGTGGCAATGTGGGAGGGGACAGACCTTGAAGAAGTGGCACTTGAGCCACTTCTGAAGGCAGAAGACCAGCTTTCTGAAAAAGAGGGCTCTAAATAGGAGTAGGAGTGCCCTTTTGTCAGATTCTGGCTAGCAGTTTCCTGGAAGATCAGAGGAATAGGGAGAGGTCAGTATGACCTAAGTAGAGAGCAAAAATGATAACAAGATGTGATCCAAGAGATAGCACAGCAGGTGACATGGGACCCTACTTGCTGGAGTCATTGCAGGGTTCAAATAGAAGGCACCTGATCTAATTCGGGTTCTAGAAGGGTAATGTGGTTCCTGGGTTGCTAGAAAAATACAGGGAAAATGGGAATGAAACAGATTGAGCAGAAGAGCAAGAAAGGATCTCCTGTTACTACTGAGAAAACAGGATTTTCCATGATACCAGGTATTATGGATGTGAGAAGAACGTGCCCAAGAAGATGCCAGAGCTTATAGCTAAGACACGAAGAATGATAGACACACCATAAACTGAAGAAGATGGGTGGAAGAGAAGAACATTAGGGAGGTCAGAACAGATGGCTTTTGAATTTAAAATACCCATTCCATAAACTGATGTGATCCCCCTCTCAGTGCTACTCTCCTTGTAGATCAGTCCAAGCACTTCACACATGGCCACATACTTTACAAATGTGATGACATGAGAAATGGTGATGGGATCTTGGCTTCTAGAGAGGTAAGGGACAAATCTGGGCCCAAGAACTGAACTCTGTTAGAAAGATTCTAATCTCTACACTGGAGGAGGATGGAAACAGCCTCATTGGCTGTTGTGAGCCCTCAAACATCCACTATCTAGATTCTGAAAAGGTGTTTGTTCCCCTTCCCATACCCTACACCTGGAGCCTATCACCGCCACCGAAGGGTGATTTCTTTTCTCTCCACAAGTCAACCAATTAATTCATGTCTTCTATTTTCCTGACTCAGATAAAAGGTTGCCAAATTCCTTTAGCTTTCTTAATAACTTTCCATTTCCTGATCAGGCTATAAGATGAAACAAAACTTCACAATGGCCTCTTCAGCATTTGTACACTTATGTACGTATGTATGTAGGATCAAGTGGATTTTCCAGGCTCTCAAGCTGCTAGCATCATCTTCATTCAAGAGATAAATTGAACCTCAAGAAACATGGGACTCTACGTCACTGTTTGGCTGAAAATATTTAAAAAAATGACACTTTATATCACTTGCCTTTGCCCTGTCCATTGTTGTTAGGTGCCGACAAGATGAATACAACTCATAGAGATCCTATGAACAGATCTGAACCCTATCCTATCCTGTGCCATCCTCACAATCTCTGACATACTTAAGCCCATTGATGTAGTCTGTCAATCCATCTAGTTGAGAGTCTTCCTCTCTTTTGCTGACCTTCCACTTTTCCAAGTACAATGTCCCTCTCCAGAAATAGCCTCTCTTAGCAACACGTAAGATGAAGCTTTATCACCTTTGCCTAAAACCTTCTCCAGGACATATTTGTTTGTTATTTTAGCATTCCATGGATTATTCAGTACTCTTCTCCAACACTATAGCTCAAAGGCATCAATTGTTCTGTCACCTTATTCATTGTCCAATTCTCAGATGTATAACAAGTAATGTCTTAAATCAAGTGTACCTTAGTCCAACTGACATCATTTGTCCTCATTAATTTGGGGAGGTCTCTGATTGCAGAATTTCCCAGTGCAACACATCTCCTGATCTCCTAACTGCTGGTATCAAGGGTGTTGAATGTGGATCCCAGTAAGATGAAGTCATTCACAGTTTAACTCTTTTCTCTGTCATGATGTTGTGTATATATAGGTGCAATGGTACGAATTTTTGTTTTCTTGATGCTGAGATGCAATCCAAATTGAAAGTTGTGTTCTCCGATCTTCTGTAGTAAGTGCTTCAGGTCCTCCTCACTTTCAGTGAGCAAGGTTGTGTCATCAGTATGCGTAGGTTATTGATGAGTCTTCCTCAGATCCTGGTGCCACATTTTTCTTCACACAGTTTAGCTTCTCTAATAGCCCTCTCCACAGAAGGCATTATTAATCAGTTAACTACTAGCTCAGATGTGGCTTACATACAAACCCATCAGATGCCTAAATTCTAACCTAGAAATAAGAACCTCTTGACCATCTAGACAGCCACACTGCTCTTTAAGTTATTTTGTGTGAACTCTGGCCTTCATGTGGGTAAAATGAGATGCTTGGATTCCCAGCTGAAACTCCTAACAGCTGTTGAGGTGGGAATAGTCGATGTCTGTGTTTAAGGGTGAAAATGAGGAGTCCAGGCAGAGAGGCCTTCACCCACACTGATCCCTCATCTGGCTGCTTTTATCCACCCTTCACCATAGCCTACTTTCCTAAGCTGTTTCCTTGTTCTGTGGGGTTCTGACTATGAAATCCAAATAGAGCCTATATTGTTCATGCAGGAGTTTATTCTAGAGTATTCTAGAGTAACTGCCCCCACAGCATAAGCACCACTGGCCTGACAAAGAGCATATGCTTTGCTCACCCTGGACCTCAGTGCTAGATACACACAGCAATGCTTCCATAATGGAGACTGGCCCTAAGGATGTTGAGGGAGACTGGCCTTTGAATCTTTCAAGTGTTCAGGCCAGAGACCATCTGAAAGGGCAGCTTGGAGTCCTAGGAGTAAAAAAGGAATCCTGAAACCAAAATGGAAAGGAATCATCTGGACAGCCATCATGCCCGAGTAACCTTGGGAAAGCTATGTTCCCATTGGACTAGGTTTTCTTACCAGGAAAAAGAGGAGGCCACCTAAAGACAAGGAGCCAGCTCCAACCTCTTTCCAGGCTACAGCAGGAGCTGTAGGTTCCTGGGGTTGAAAACAAGGACACTCGTGTCTAGAGGTAGAGTGGAGGGTTTTCAAGGAGGAGGAGGAGGCATCTTCCTGGGAGAGTGACAAGAGTTTAAACGAGGGAGGTAGGAAAGGAGGGAAAGTCAGGTGAGTATGTGGACTCAAGAATCTTGAAGACAATCAGAGGAGAGGATGACTACTGCGGCTATCCAGGGTGCTTCAGTCGGCAGACTGTAGGGAAGGAAGTGGGAATCTACTGTGTTGGAGGACATCATAAAGGCTGTGGTGAAGTATCCATGGACTCCCATGAATTCTGATGCTCTAAGCCTAGGCACAGGCTGCCAGCAAGGTGGAATGAATGGATGATGTGAGAAAGATCAGGGTAGTGAAAGTGGGACTGGCTCTGATGAGGGATGATCAGCCATAAAGATCCAGGAATTGGGGTCAACTGGATGAAGCAATAGTACAGCAAGGAGACCCTGGTTTGTGGGGAGACAGTTCTGGGAAGGGAATTCATAGATTTAATCAAACTTTTGGAGGTAGACAATCATAACTGTTAGGAATGCAGATGAGGCATAAATATAAATAGAAACCATCACCCAGACCATAAGACATGTATATCTTCCCACAGATCACTCAGCAGGATCTGAAGTGGAAGTGAGAAAGCTCATCACCTTCTTTCCTGTAGTGTGCAGGATGTATGCACCAGTTTTTGAGAGGTTTCTGCCTGCATACAGACCTGCATCTGTGAATGTCCTCACCTCTCTCTCTCTGCCGTTCTCTTATTTATTTATTTTTTAAATTTATGTATGTATGTATGCATGTATGTGTGTGTGTGTGTGTGTGTGTGTGTGTTTATTTATTTATTTTTGCCAGGTCATTGCCTTCTCTGGCCCAGGACACCACTGTGCCTTGCTCCCTTGCCTCTCTCAATTGGCCTGCAGGGTAGGGACTCTCACTGTGGGCACCCTTGAGTACAGATCTCACTTTTGAATATGAAGTGAGGCTATTGGGTAGATCATAGAAGTACCATTACGAAGGCTGCTGAGTTGTTCTTTATAGTGGATGAAAAGCCTAGTCCAAGAAAACTTACTGTATGCTTAGCATGGAGGAAAGGACAGAACTTGGTCCAGATTTAGTGGATTTTGGGATGACGTTCAACAGAGAGGCTCAGTCTACTCATTTTGTGTCCTGCCCAGTGCTCCTTTTTCTGCCCATTCTCTGTCAAGCCTCTTGACTCAAGCCAATTATAGCAATGATATTCGTTGGACAGTGAGGCTCACTTCCCTCACCCTTTGCCTTGACCTGAACCTTTTAAGGAAATCAGCAGTGTAATCATTGATCTGTAAGAGAAAACGAATTAATATAGACACACAGAGCCTTTGTACATAAGAGTATTTAACAATGAACTCTGCTTAAACTTCATAAAAGCCTCTTCAGCAAATCAGCACACCAGTATTGATCTGGAAGTCCCTGGTGAGTCCCAGCTGTCTGCTTCTCTGCTGAAGGACCATTAGTTTGTCTTGCTAGACTTTCCTTTCTGTTTATAGTCTGTTGGTGCCTCTCAGGACTGGAGGCAGCTTCAGCTGCCTGTCAGCAGATCAAGCTGCCTGTTTTGCTGACTGTCTCTTTTCCTGGAGTCTAGGTATTAACTCTGAGTGCTGAGTGGGTGTTCTCAGACCTAGTTCCTGTAGGTCCATCCTGGACCACAGACACCATTCTCCCCTTCTGATGTAAACCTGCTATACTTCCTGGCGGGTACTTATCATGCCTAGTTTTGTTCATATTCCCAGCAATTCTCTGAAATTTTGTATTCCCTATTTGCAAAGACAAAACTTCAGGTTTGGGTTGTTCTCCCAAAGTTAGGGATCAGAGCCAAAAGCCAGATCAAAGTCTATGCCCTGAGCAATTCCTCCTTCAGAATATTCTTGTTAGGGCTGCAGCTGTCTATGGGTTGGGCCTGTGTCCATGATATCTTGGCTTTAAACTGGAATCACCCCATACAGGGGCATCTAGGCAACTAAGAATACCAGATGCCTAGCAGGCTCAACTGAGCACCCACTGGAGTAGTACCCACAACATAACTTTATCTTCAAACACCGCTGGTCTACCCTGACATGACTACCAACACTACTGCGTGCTGAGAGAGAGTGTTCATGATCTGAGTAGCCTCAGGGTCTAATTGAAATGTCGCATAGTGTTATCTTCAGAAAGCGCAATCCTAGCTGCAAAGCAGTGTCCTGGACTCATTGCCAATTGATGAGGTCTTCTCCCTGAGGGTGACAAATTCTAGTCTGCCTAAATCTGTGCCTTGTGAAGTATCAACAGCTGAAGCAGAAGGTATTGTGGAGAAACATGAGTGAGAAATCAGGATCTCTTGGTTTAGTCCAGCTTAGAGCTAACTATTGTGGGTCACAGCCTCTCCCTCACTCCCACTGCAGTGGTTATCTCTATGAAATGAGATCAAACCTTGACACCTCTCCTGGTACTCCTCATAGTAGCAGAGCACAGAACCCAAGAGCTGGAAAAGTATAGATTCTACATTACTGAACAAGATGAATAGAACCAATGACTCTCAGACTTTTAGGTCAGGAATCTGGCTTCAATGTCAACTATCCCTATCTTGCATTCTCATTTACATGAACAAGTTCTCTGCCCTCTATCTTTCCTTGCTCATGACCTATGCCTCCACCTAAGCCTTTACTTTACTTTCTTTTCTGGCCTTCCTTCTCTCTTTTTAAATTTTTTTAATTTTATTTCATTATTTTTGTGTGAGTGTACCATCAAACCAGATCTGACTGGTACAGGAGGAGATTGTCCCTCCTTCCTCGGCAGAACATTTGGTGGATTCGAACCGTGCGCTTCTGGGATTGTAGTTGCAGCTCCTTGCCACTAGGCCACCAGAGCTCCCTCTTTTCTCTCTTATAACTCTCTCTTCAGAAATTTCTGTCTCCACCTCCTTGTCAGCCTGTTCACTTGTTTCTCCTTTCTTCTCTACTGGTCTCTATTTCTTCTTTATTTTTGTCTCTGCTTTTCATAGCATTATGTGTCCTTGAATTTCCTGGACCAGACAGGTGATATTATTTTTATTAGATGCTCTTGAGTCAATTATGACTTCTATAACTCTTTAACAAAACCAGATCTGAACATTTGGCATATCCTGCACCATCCTCACAGTCTTTGACATGCTCAAGCCCACTATGTCAGTCCATTTTAGTAACGGTCTTCCTCTCTTTTACTAACTTTCCCCAACATAATGTCTCTCTCCAAGGATTGGTTCCTCCTGGAAATATGTCCAAAGTATGTGAGATAAAATTTCATCATCTTTGTCACTAAGAAACACCCTTGTGCTTCCTTTCCTTCAAGACAGATTTGTTATTTTGGGTGCATGGTTGTGGTGTTTTGGATCTGTTGAGCAAAATTATTTTCCAAGGCCATTACCCTTGACTTAGCAATATGGCTCAGTGGGAACATGTAAATAGATGTGTTAGTTTATCCAACAGGATATTAGCTAGTTTCACCTTTCCATCAGGTTTAATTGAGCAAGCCCGGTTGCAGAAATTTGGAGATCTCAGCCACCAGGAAAGAAGAAGCAGCAGAGGAAGGAGTGCACACCCTTTGGTGCCAGAGATGATTCTTTTGTCAGTCAGACAAATGGGAAAGTAGCAGCAGTCACAGCAGAAAATCAGAGACTCAAGATGAGACAGAGCTGACTTGGGGATGTTACCCCATTGTTACCCCATGGAACCAGAATCAGCTTCCTGAAAGACTTGGGGGAGAGATGCCTTAATTGACAGCACTAACAGAACTTAAAAAAAAAAACAAAAACAAAACCAAACAAACAAAAAACAGTCTACAAGCAAACTTCAGAAGCTTTCCTGACTGAGAAATTGTATTCATATTGCCAACATCAGTTGTAGCATAATAACTTCATTAATAAACCCCATTTCTGTGGGATTTATGTAACTATTGCAGCAGATTTTGAAACCATTAATGCAGTAGGATTGGTATTGGAATTAGTAGAAATAGATGAGGAAGGGTAGGGGACATGTCTGACCTCAGGGGAATTTATTTTGTGTTTTGGACGCTGTTGATGGGGCCAGTTCTCTCTTGTGGAGTTACTAGAGGTCAGATATGGCTGTCCTTATGTTGCCTTTGTCTTTTTACAATATATTTATGATTCAATACTTGTCTCCAGCATCACAATTAAAAAACATTGATTATGTCAGTTTGCTTTACTGTGTTGTTGGTTATGTGTTGCTGTGGGGTTGAATGCCATGTCACTGATATTTCAAATGCCAGCAGAGTCAACCATGGTGGGCAGGTTGCAGTGGGGGCTCCAGAAAAAGACAGACTAAGAAGCAGGATTGACCATCCACTTGTGAGATAAGACACCTTTAGAAGGCCTATGGATAAAAGAAGAACATTGTTGTATATGGTGTGGAAGATAAGTACCTTATGTTGGAAGGCACTAAAAATGTGACTGAAGAAGAGCTGACTCCTCAAAGTAGGGTATCATTTGGCATAATGGCTTAGAGTAACGCTTTCCTCCAAAGAAGGATCTTCACTTGCCCATAGGGCCAGACTCAAAATGAGAATAAACAGCTGCAAACATCAATTAATAATAGAGACATGGAATGTAAGAATTGAGGAAGGTTGGAAATTGGAGAAAACTTAAATGGAACATATAAAGATTGATAGCCTAGACATTAGTGATCTGAGATGGCCAGATATTGGTCAATTTAAAACAATCATATGTTCTACCATGCTGGAAATGACAAATTGAAGAGGAATGTAGCAGTATTTGTGGTCTAAAAGAACATTTGAATATCTACTTTGAAGTATAATGCTGTGAGTGATAATATTCTACCTATACTTATACAATGAAGATCTGTTAATACAGCTATTATTCAAATATATGTACCAACAACTAAAGCCAAAGATTAAGGAATTGAGGACTTCTACTAACAATTTTTGCATTCTGAAATTGATCCACCATACAACTGAGATAGATGCATTAATAGTAATTAATGATTGGAATGCAAAAGTTGGAGACAAATGAAAAGTATGGTGAGTTGGAAAATACGAACCTGATGACAGAAATGAAACGATATCAAGTGACTGAATTTTGTACAATCAATGATTTAGTCATTGTAAATATATTTTTAAAAATATAAAACCTAGTAGAGAGGTAACTTGTGGTTGCTGTGATGCTGAACACTGTGACCCTGATGTGCCAAATGCAATACTGGTCACCCATGACAAATAGTGTTTGGTGGAGCTCCCCAATTAAAGCATGTTTGTAAGCAGGAGAGGCATCCACTTCTGTAATAGCTTGCCTCTGGAAACCCTATGAACTTGGAGAAATGAAGAAAGTTATACAAGTGTTCAGGTCTTTTGTTCATAAAGTTGCTATGAGTTGCCTACAACTCAATGACATTTAACAACAACAAAAACTATACATATACATCTCATCTGATGAACTATACAGGAATCGTTATTTTCTATATATGTGGGAAAAGGCAACCAAAGGTGAACAAAATTAAAACAAGTAAAAAAGAACCAAAACACAACCTTAAATTTATCCCAGCTATATGAAAAAATAATTTTAAGAATAGATTTCACATTTTCTTCTCTCCCACTCTTCCAACTAACTTTGTAATGCATGTCCTGTTCCAGATTGTTAATTATCACACACATAATGTCTAATTGTCTATTCCTTTCACTTTGTACTTGACTTCACCTATTCCAGTGCAGTGTTCCAGAGATGTCTGAGGTGCTTTTTAAATTCAAATAGACTAAATTCAATATTGTATTTTGGTTGTGAGCTTTAAAAAATTTTCTTAAGCTTCAATTTTAACTTGTGCATAAGTAATTGATGGGGTTTTCCCCCACAGATAGCTATGTCCTTGTTTTGACTGCTGATATTGAACTTCTCCAGGAGCTCTGCACAGATGTAGGCAATATGATTCCTGTGTATTCAATAAGGTAAAGTCTCCTACGCTAGAGGAAGTCCTAACCATGACCATTAACCACCAATCTTATGAGCAGAAATTCTGACCTAACTGGGGCTTCAACTTCTATATTATTCTGGACTGGCAGACAAACTCTTCCAACCCATACAACTTGTCTGTACTGACAACAGCAGTGACATGAGTATCAGTCAGGTGCTCAAACCATGGTAATCCTTCCTTTTTCTCTTATGTTTTTGTTTTTTCTTTCTCATAGATTTTTTTTTTTTTCCTCATTGTTTTACTCTTGATCCTCCCACAACTCATCTGGCCTTCGTTCATTAGTGTTCAAAGCCTCAAATCTGTTCCTGAGATGGTTCTGAAATTCAGGTGGGATAGACTCAAGGACATATTTTGGTTGCCTCGGATTTGGTTTAATTTTCCTCAGCTTTAGCTTGAATTTGCATATGAGTAGTTGGTGGTCTGTTCCACAATC
>NW_006400194.1:452723-470271 GCF_000299155.1 Elephantulus edwardii | reverse complement strand
TGGGAGTGTCAGAGACAGTGCGATTGGCACAGGACAGAGCGGAGTTTAGGGCTGTTGTACATAGGGTTGCTATGAGTCGCAGGCGACTCGACGGCACATAACAACAACAACATTGTTTTACATTTTACCATGCTGTTGTGTTTTAATAGATCTGTTTTCTCTTTTTTGTAGCTTTCCTCCTTTCTCTTGTAAGTCTGTTAACTCTTCCTGTCTCTTTTCTATTTTTTCTCATTTTTGCCTTAATTTTCAACCCCTCTCAGTTTGGGAATTTTAAATATTGTTTTTACTATCCAATATTATTTTTGTTTGGGGGAGATTTCTGGTTTTATTGTTTATTTTTCCCCTCCTTCTCTCCATCTGACAAGAGATAACACCAGTATCCAGTAGCACATACACATCTTGCAACTTCTTCCATTGTGTGAGACTAAAGACTGACTTTTGCTTCTCCTGAACAATGCAAGTCAAAATCATCCCAGGCTACTCTATATACAAATTACAAGCCTTCAAGTACTTTATACAAACAATAAACAGGTAATTGCACACAGACTAACATTCTCTGACACGTTCATTAGAATATAGGAGATGAGCCTGACGAATGGCAGCCTTGAAGGAACAGCAGCCCTGATGGAATGGCAGCCCTGTTGAAATGGCAGTGAGACAAGGCAGCAAGACAGACAGCTGGAGTTTGAGTCAGAGAAGTCAAAAGCAACTGTCAGCACATGCCAGGGAGCTGCTTGCAGACACCAGGTACACGCCTGGAGACTGCTTTCTGATGCCAGGCATGCATAGGGAGGATGCTTGCTGACACCATTCAGAGAAGACCTGTCACCAATCCTACATGAACATTCAGAAAATTCTACATTCTACTTTTCAGAAAATAGAAAAATATAGAATTCAGAACCACCATTTCTCCCCTTCTCCCTACTTAGTTAAAAAAGAAATTGTAGTACATACAAACAATGGAATACAAAGGCAGCGCTCAGGAGCAATAATTGAGAAAATTACTACATAGCTTGGGAGAGACTGGAAAGCATTATGCTGAGCGAACTAAGTCAGTCTCATAAGGACAAATCTTTTTTAAAAAAAATAAGGACAAATCTATGTGCAGAACAGATCATCCAGGAAGCTAGGCTCTATGAGGAGGAATGTGGCACCAGAATTGGAGGAACACGCATCAACAACCTATGTTATGCAGATGACACAATTTGCTTGTGGAAACTGAGGAGGGCTGAGGCACTTGCTGCAGAAGGTCAAGGACTGCAGCCTTCAATATGGATTAAAGTTCAACATCAAGAAAACAAAGATTCTCACCACTGGGCCAGTTGACAGCATCGTGATAGACAGTCAAAAGATTGAGATGGTTAACAGCTTCAGTTTGCTTGGTTCCACAATCAACACTCTTAATACCAGCAGCCAGGAAATCAAAAGATGAATTACACTGGGCAAAGTCCGCTGTCAGGGACCTCTCCAGAGTACTGAACAGTAACAATGTTAGTCTTGAGACTAAGATTTGGCTGACCCAAGCTATGGTCTTTGTAATTACTTGCTCTGCATCAGAAAGCTAGATGATGACTAAGGATGATAGAAGGAGAATTGATGCCTTTGAGCTGAGGCGCTGGAGAAGAGTACTGAATTTATCATGGACTGCTAGGAGAACAAACAGGTTTATTCTGGAGAAGGTGAAACCAGGCTGCTCCTTGGAGGCAAAGATTCTGAAGCTCCATTTGAAATACTTTGGGCATGTTGCAAAGAGAGACCGGTCCATGGAGAGGGATGTTATGCTTGGGAGGGTAGAGGGAGAGCACAGAAGAGGAAGACCCTGAATGAGATTAATTGACTTGGTGACTGGAGTAATGGGGATAGGTGTGTCAGAGACAATAATGTTTGCTCAGGATAGAACAAGGTTCAGAGCTATTGTACATAGGATCACTATGAGTCACAAGTGACTTGATAGCATATAACAACAACAACAACAACACAACCACAATTTCTCAATCCGTTCACTTGTAGTTTGTCATTTGGGCTGTTTCCATGTTCTTGTGATGGTGAAGAACACTGCTATTAACATTGGTATACAAATCTCTGATTATGTCTCAGTTCCAATTTCCTTGGGATATATTCCTAGTGGTGGAATATCTGTATCAATATGGAGTTTCTATGTTCAGCTTTTTGAGGAAATGCCAAATTTCCTTCCAAAATGGTTATACCGTTTTACAATCCCAACAACACTATATGAGAGTTCCCACCTCTCCTCATCCTCTCCATCATTTGTTTCTTTCTGTCCTGTTAAACTTTGCCACTGCTACTGGGGTAAGATGATATCTCATTGCGGTTTTTATTTGCATCTCTCTAATTGCCAGTGATTTTGAGCATTTCTTCATGGGTCTTTGCCATCCACATGTCTTCCTCTGTGAAAAGTCTTTTCATGACTTTTGCCCATTTTGTAATTGGGTTATCAGTCTTTTTCTCCTGGAAACACTGTAGTGTTCTGTAAGCTTTTCTTATGAGACATTTGTCTGAGATGGTATTGCTAAATGTTTTTTTTAACCAGTCAGTAGGTTTTCTTTTCACTCTGTTGGGAAAAAGTTTTTGATGCACACAGGGATTTAATCTTTAGAAAGTCCTATTCACTAGACCCTCAAAGAAAAACACCAAGGCACATCATTGTCAAATTTGCTAGAACCAAAGGTAAGGAAAGAATACTAAAAGCAACAAGCGAGAAACAAAGAGTAACCTATCAGGAAGAACAGATAAGATTAAGTGTTGATTTCTCAGTAGAAACCATGCATGCAAGAAGACAATGGAAAGACATATATCAAACACTCAAAGAACACAACTGTCAACCAAGAATACTGTACACAGCAAAACTGTCTATCAAGTACTAAGGAGAGATCAAAATATTCCCAGAAATACAGAACCTAAGGGAGTGTGTAAAAACATGACCAGCCTTACAGGAAACACTGAGAGACATCCTTCATACAGAGATTCTACAGAAAACAGGATGGACCAAAGTAACTAGCAACAACACCAAAAAGAATTGAACAAAATGCTAGCAATAAAACCCTACCTCTCAATAATTACACTGAATGTGAATGGTTTAAATGCACTACTGAAGAGAAAAAGAGTAGTAGATTGGATAAAAAAAACAAAATCCATCAATATGCTGTCTACAAGAGACACATCTGAAAAATGAAGATAAAGAAAGACTAAAAATAAAAGGATGGGGAAAAATATACCAAGCAAATGGCAACCAAAAAAAGGCAGGAGTAGAGATACTAATCTCTGAAAAAATAAATTTCAATGCAAAAACCATCACAAAGGACAAAGGTCACTATGTAATGCTCAAAGGTTCAATAGAACAATAGGATATAACAATATTGAATATCTATGCACCAAATGAAAGACCTGCAAAATATATAAAACACATTGTGTCAATGTAGCACAATTTCTCAATCTATTCAGTTGTTTTTGGACATGTGGGTTTTTCCTATGTTCTTGCTATGGTGAAAATGCTGCTGTGAGCATTGGTATAAATCTCCATTTGTGTCTTGGTTCTAATTTTCTTGGGGTATGTTATTAGTAGTGGAATAGCTGGGTCATATGGAGTTTCTATATTCAACTCTTTGAAGAAATTCCAAACTGTCTTCCAGAGTGGCTGTACCATTTTGCAACACCATCAACAGTGTATGAGAGCTTCCACCTCACTACATCCTCTCTGACATTTATTACTTGCTGTCCTGTTAAACTTAGCCGCTGGTACTGGAGCAAGAGGATATCTCATTGTGGTTTTGATTTGCATCTCTCTTATTGCAGTGTAATTTTTAAAAATTGTTGTTGTTGTTGTTAGGTGCCGTCGAGTCATAGACGACTATGAATGAAAGGCCTATGAACGAAAGGCCTGAGCACTGTTCATACATAGAGTTTCCGGAGGCAAGCCATTTCGCAAGTGGATGCCGCTCCTGCTTCCAGATTTTTTAAAATAAAATTCTTATTTTACACTGGTTTTCATACAAAATTTGTATACATTTGTTTTCACATCAGATATTTCCCATTTCCTTAACCCACCCTTCCCTCTATTCATTATATTGTGCAACTCTTTCTTGATAAAAAGAAGATTAACTTGCGCAAGGAAAAAAACCCACAAATGCCTCAGGTCCTTCTCAGTTTCAGCACAGCAGACTTTCCCACCACAACACATTATTGTTGTTGATTGCCTTCGAGTCGAGCATGACTCATAACCGCCTTATAAACAAAAAGACCTGAAGCCCCTCTACAACTATCAACATTTGTCAAAGTTCATAGGGTTTCCGAAGGCATGTTGTTTAGAAAGTGGATGTCACTCCTGGCTTCAGACCTGTCATAGTATGTTATTGTTGTTATGTGCTATTGAGTTGTCTGCCATGTATTGTGATCTTCATATTAACTAATTGTTATTTCTTGTTAGTATTGCTTTTATTACTATCATTAACACCACTGTTCCAATCTCTTTGGTAAGCACAATGTATCATAATGGTTGTTTGTTTATTTTTTTAACTTCTAAGCCCTGGGAGGTAGAGGTAGTTAGCTGTCCATTACAGGTGAGGAATTTACAGCTCAGACAAATTTCGTAACTTACCAAAGGATATACAGGAAACAAGTCCCAGGCCTTACAAATATAAAGCTTTTCTTCTAAAACTGAATCTGGTGACCTTTCTCTGTTTCCCCACATTCATAGGCCCCTGTTAACCTGTTTGTGCTCCTCCCTCCATCTGGCATGCTTTTCCTCTTCTGGTCCCTAGAGAACTCCATCATCTAATGAGAAGTTTGAATGCCATGGCTTTTGGTCTCATTGGTCCTCATGTAAGGCAAGACGAACCACACACCCGTCATATCAATGACCCAGGACAAACCCATTGCCATCAAGTGGATTTCAACTCATTAGCACCTCTGTTGGATAAGGCAGACCTGCCTCATAGGGTTTCCCAGACTGTGATCTTCATGGACACAGACTCTCAACAACCAAGCTCTTAAATACTGTGCTACAGGGCACTGTGCCTCCTTGGGGGCTTTATAGGGAACAATCTCCCACACTCAGAGCAGTATTTCTTAACATATAGTCTTCAGATTGCCTGTATCGTCATCACTAGGAATGTGTGGGAAATGCAGATGCATGGGCCACGCATCTCTCCTCTAATTCTAATACAGTGGACTTGAGACTAAGCCCCCAACCCCAACCACACTTACTCTGTATTCTGAAGTCTCAGGACCACTAGATACCAGACTCCTCTTATTCACACGCTGTCCCCACCACCCCCCCCCCCACTCCCAGCAAAGTCACAGGCACTATCACTTGACAGATGTTCGGAAATTGAACGTGTAAACCCTTTCCCTTGAAGAAAGATTGAGGTGGAGTGAAATGTGCCATAAAACATAGGAGAAAAGAAGCCATGGCAAAAAGAGACTTTCTAGATGTGGTGCCAGCTGTTGGCACACAGGAACAAGCTTCAGCGTGAAGATGTGGTTGCAGTGTTATGAGCACTTTAAGTATAAGAAAAATATATTAATTTTGCTGTATCACATATTATGAGATATCATAAGTTGCTGCTAATTTGCTGTAAGATATTATGAAATATGTTTGCTGTGGAAAAATATTATGATGAATTTGATGCTTAAGTATAGAAATAAGAATATTTGTGAAAAATACAATAGCCGTTTAGCATGCTTAAATAGGCCTCTTTCAGGCCTAGAGCTCCACTGACCACAGGAAGTGCAAATACTTGATAAGGGAATGTAGCTGATAATAACTTGCCTGTAAATCTACTGACCTCAGTATATGTGAATCCTGATAAGGGAATGTAACTTGTTACTGCCCATGTTGCTAAGAGAACATAACTTGTAAATTTAAGAATAAGAAATATATTGGGAATCTGCTATATGTTAGAAATAAGAAATGTGTTAAGAACTTGCTCTTATAGGTTAGAAATAAGTAATATGTTAGGAATTTGCTGTTGGAAATTATGTTAAGAATATTTGTGAGAACATACTCTTAGTGGCTCTGGGGCCCCACTGACAACAACAGATGCAGGCCATTGATAAGGAGATATGACTGATTACTTCCATGTTGCCAAGAAAACAAAACTAGTATTGAACATGATTGGTCAAACCCATATTGTTATTCAACATGTCTCAGCATGCCCCACTTGCCTCACCATAATGTGAAACAGGGAAGCCAGAGTAGATAAACTCTGGCTGTGGCTAGCAAATCTCTCTCTGTACTTCACAATGAGCTGAACACTGAAGACCAAAAGGCTCTTTTTAGAGCCAAAGACCTAAAGGCTCTTTTCAGAGTCAAGAACTCTGGCTTACACTAATGGATATGAGCTACTGAGACAGTGGAGGATTCTGCCCACATTGACAGACCCTGGCTACATCAAACTGCTGAAATAGATGAAAACCCACTGGCTATATAGAACTGCTGAATTAGCGGAGAACCCCCTGACTGCACCAATGACCATGAGAGTCGAGCTGGGATCCCAGGGTGAGTGAGTGTTCTCCACTGTTGATGAATCAATATGTTGTGATGAATTTATGACTTGCAATGTAGACAAATTGCAATTAACGGTTTAATGCCTATTATGAATTGATGAATCAATATGTTGTGGTGAATTTGTGAATTGCAATGTAGGTAAATTGCAACTGTTGCTATGAATTGATTAATTAATGAATGAATAAATTGTAATTGGTTTTTGTAATATATCTATGAGTAATTAATTAAAGCTCAAGGCTCATGACATAAGTGGCACAGCCACAAAAACTCGACGTATTGAGTTTGGCAAGGCTCACCGGCCAGGCAGAACTGATAATGTTATTAAGGCTGAATGTATTTGCCTGACCTTATCAGGATTTCTAAAGAGCACAGCAGTCTAATTAAGTTCAGATGCCAGCACCTCTAACTTCTTTTTCGATAACTACCTACGCCCATCATTTACCCTGTTGTTTTTAAAATGATTGGTCTTTAAAACCAAAGGAAGTTGGTCATTAGCATATATAAGGAGTTATCCTTATTTGTGGTAAAACCAGTCTGGTGCCCAGAGATGGAAGGTATCTCTCTGAGCCTGGCTGGTAGGGGACCTGGCTTTATCAGGCCATCACCCTCACTACTGGCCTCAGCCCTCCATTCAATATTCATACAGATTAACTGGGAGGGGACATTCACAAGTCTGCTGATAAAATGTTCAGATGACGGACAGCATGGAGAGCAAGCCAGTGTGTCTGAGGCAATATCCAGAAGGGACATGTCATTTACTAGGGATTGCAGTAGATTATGCATTAAGCTGTTAATTCAGAGGCTACTGACTCAACTCCACCAACTACTCCAATGGAGAAATATAAGGCAGTCTGTTTCCTTTTTTAAAATTTTTATAATCTTGGAAACTATACAGGGCAGTTCTAGTGTGTCCTATAGGGTCACTAAGAGTTAGAATCAACTTGACAGCTGTGGTTTGATTTTGTTGTTTGTTGTTAGTAAAGTCTGGCATTAGATTTACAGCCCTAGTGGTAGGAAACTGTGCTGCAATCCCAAAGGCACGTGGCTCGAGTCCACCAGCGGCTCCATGGGAGCAGGACAGCAGTTTCCTCTCATGTAATTTACTGCCTCTGAAAACTCACTGGAAGGTCAGCTATGAGTGGGTTCTGACTCAACAGCACACAAAACAATCATCAAACTGAGTATGAAACAATTACATTTAAAATGATAGTAAACACTTCTATAGTGGTCACTGTGTGCCAGGTAGAGTCCTTGGGGGATACAAACAATTTACACTCAACCATAACACTAAAATGAAAGAATCAGCAACATTAGTCCATAAATGAGGGCACGTACAATGCAAAACAGAAGCGGCAAAGGTGTATATTTGTAGAATTTTAAAAATTGGAAGTCATGAAAACAACGTGAATGAAAAATATTGTGAAACACAATATATACAAACCGTTTAAGCAAACCAATAAAAAAGGGGAGGGCAGGGCATGTTGATTTCAAGATAAAGTGAACTGTTTTAGACTTGGGAACAAAACATTCCCTTAAATAGTAATGAGCTCTGGCCACATAGTCCACAGAGAGTTGTGCTGCTAGCAGAAAGGCCATGCATCTCTGGCAGTTCTAATCCACCAGCCACTTGAGAGGTAGATTGGCATTCTCCTCCTGCGTGAAGTACACCCTCTGAAAATCCACTGAAGGGTCAGCTATGAGTCAGTTACAATTAAACAACAATGACTTGACTAATTGACTATAGAATAACGTAAAAGAAACTCATAATCTTCATCAAAACAGCAATGAAGAAAATGTTAAGAAAAGCCATAAACAAAATCTACTCAGCACAAAAAAAAGAGATGAAACAAAGAAACAGCAATATCACAAATAAAAGTGCAGCAAACTGAAAGCAATAAAATAATCTATACCAATTATTGTCTGAATTTTAATTGATTAAAAGCACCAGTCAAGATAAAAGAGTAGTAGAATAAATAAGAAAACATGACCCATCAGTACACAGCCTACAAGAGACATGACAGACGAAAGAACAAAGACTAAAAATCAAAGGGTTAAGAAAATATATGTCAAGCAAATTGCAGTCAAAATGGAGTAGAGTGAAAATATTGACATCTAGTATAATACATGTAAAGGAAAATCAGCCTAAGAGATTGTTGTTGTTATGTGCCGCCAAGTCACTTGTGATACATAGTGACGCTATGCACAATAACTGTGAACCCTGTTCTATCCTGAGCCAATCTCACTGTCTCTGATACACCTCAGTTATCTCAGTTATTGTGTCAATCTACCTCATCTAGGGTCTTCTTCTTCTCCTGCACTGTCCTTCGACCCTTCTAAGCACGACACTCTTTTCCAAAGACTAGGCCCTTCTGTCTACATGATCAAATTAAGTCAGACAGTCTCAAATCTTTGCCTCCAAGGAGCAGCTTGATTTCATCCTCTTCTGGACAGACTTTTTAGTTCTCTTGATAGTTCACAGTATGTTCAAAACTCTTCTCCAGCACAACTCAAAGTTATTGATTCTTTTTCTGTCATCCTTGGTCATTGTCCAGCTCTCTGATACATACCAAGTAATTGTGAAGACTATGACCTGGATTAGGGAAACCTTAGTCTCTAGAATGGCATCCTTGCTCTTCAGCACTCTGGAGAGGTCCCTGACAGCACATATCCCTAAAGCTATTTGTCTCTTGATTTCTTGGCTGCTGCTGCCAACTGGTCCAACTGGTGAGAATCTTTCTTTTCTTGATGTTGAGCTTCAATCCATATTGCAAACTATAGTTCTTGACCATCTGCAGCAAATGTTTCAGGTTCTTCTCAGTTTCAACAAGTAAGGTTGTACAATCTGCATAATACATGTTGTTAACAAGTATTCTTCCAATCCTGATGCCACATTCTTCCTCAAAACGTTCAGCCTTTTGAATGATCTGTTCTGCATACAAGTTGAAAAGGTATGGAGACAGGACACATCCCTTTTCTGATTTTGAACCAAGCAGTATTTCCTTGCTCTGTCTGCCTTCTGGTCCAAGTATAGGTTTCACATGAGCACAATTAATTGTTCTGAGATTCCCATTCTTTTCAAGGTTCATCACAAATTGTTGTGATCTACACAGTCAAAAGCCTTTGTGTAGTCACTGAAACACAGATAAACATTCCTCTATTCTTTGCTTTGGGCCAAGATTTATCTGACATTGGCAATGGTGTCCCTAGTGATACAGTCTCTTCTAAACTCAGCCTTTATTTCTGGTAGTTTTCTGTCAATGTACTTTTTCTGTCACTTTTGAATCTTTTTCAGCAGGATTTTGCTTGCGTGTGATATGAGTGATATCGTTCTAGAATTTCCATAGTTTGCTGGATCACTTTTTTTAAAAATGAGAATAAATATGGATCTCTTCCAGTCTATTGGCTAGGTAGTTGTCCTCCAGATTTCATGGCACAGCCAGGTGAGCACTTCCAGGGATACATCTGTTTGTTGAAATGAGTCAATTGTTATTCTATTAATTCTTGGGGCCTGATTTTTGCCAATTCCTTCAGAGCAGCTTGAACTTCCTCCTTCATCACCATTGCCTCTCAAACTAAGTTGTTTCATGAAATACTTCTGTTTTAGCCAGCTCTTTCTGGCACAGTAATTCTGTATACTCCTTCCATCTTGTTTTGATGCTTCCTGGATCATTCATTGTTCTGCCCATAGCATCCTCAACTATTGCAATTCAAGGCTTGAATTTGTTCTACCCCTTAATAAATGTTGAGCAAGTTTGGCTCTTTTGATTTTCTGACTCTTTTGCACTCCCATTATAATACTTTGCTTTGTCTTCTCATCATGGAGATAGTCCATCTAGGGTGCTCTTTGAAGGCAAGGATGACAAAACTTTGTCTCACTTACTTTGGGCATGTTGCTAGATGGGGCTAATCCTTGGAAAAGGACATCATGCTTGTAAAGGAAGAAGGACAGTGAAGGAGAGAAAAACCCTCAGAAGATAGATTGACACAGTGACAACAACAATGGAGTGTGTTAAATATTGTGAGGATGGCACAAGATAGAATGGAGATAAGATTTGTTGTTCTTAAGGTCGCTATGAGTCATACTTGACTCAATAGCACCCAACAACAATTCTAAATGTTATTAATATTCATTTTCTTTTTGATAACTTACAATTTTCCTAGTGTCATATTTATTTTCACTCCATAATATAGTTATTAATAGATAGTCTCAGCTGTTCCACCTCATTTCGAGTTGTATCACATTAGCAAATATGAATCCTTCATTGACTCAAAGCTTTAATCTATGTCTTTAAGTTGGACTCTTACTTTGTGGATATGGTTCCTACAATTATTTAATCTTCTTTTTAACTTATTGTTGCACATTTTCCTCCATCCCAAGGTAGACTGTACATTGAAGTGCACAAAATTCAGTGATTTGATCTCTGGCCTCATTTCTGTCACCAAATCCATATTTTTTATACTTTCCAACTACCATTTCTTCCTCATTAATTCTAACTTCTGCATTTCAGTCACCAACAATTTCTAATGCATTTTAATTGCTTGTTTTGTCAATTTCAGACTGCAAAAGTTGATGGAAACTCTAAATCTCCTCTGGCTTTAGTTGTTGGTAAATATATTTGAATAATAGTCATATTAACTAACAGGTCTTCCTCATATAGCTAGAATTCTTTCATTCACAGCACTGTAACTCCTGATGGATATTGAAATTGTCTTAGGAATGCAACACCATTTTTCCTCCGTTTTTTCATTTCCAGCAGAGCAGATCATGTGATTGTCTGATTTAAAGCTGCCAATGCTTGAACATCTCTGTTCACTTATGCTAGATGTCAGTCTTCAAATATTCCATTTCATTTCTGACTTCAATTTTTCCTACATTCGTACTTTGTGTATTCCATTTTCTAATTATTAATGGCTGTTTGTGGCATTTTTACTCTTTTTTTTTTCTTTTTACTTGTTGTATGCCGTTGAATTGGATCCTACTGGCACAGGAGGAGTCTGCCACTCCTTCTCCAGCAGAGCATCTGGTGGATTTGAACCACATGCCTTCGGGATTGCAGCACATTTTCTTGTGACTAGGCCACCAGAGCTCCCTGCGTTTTTATTAATTTTTGAGCAACTTCCTGTCTGGGCTCCATGTCTGATACTATAACTATGCATGTTCCTCTGTTTATAGGGTTTTTGAAGGTCGATTGTTTCTGAAGTGGATGGCCAGTCCTTATTCCTAGTATCTCTTAATCTAGAAGCTCTGTTGCAGTCTCTCTCTCCTCCATGGGTGATCCTTCTGGTATTTGAGCCATTAAGGGTAAAGATTCCATCATTAGAGTACCCCATAAGTTAAACCAGTACAACAGACTAAAAGACAAGTACTGTACAAATAGGAACAAATAATAATAACCAAGCCTATAGAAATCTAAGCTATAAATTAATTGGCAACATGAAAATCATTCTCCAATAACCAAGCTGACAATTTTCCATTGTACCTCTAAAAGTGAATCATAAAACAACAAGGCATATAAATATCAGGGCACAGAACACCCTTTTTAGACCATAGCTTAGGCCCATGGTGGTGCAGCAGGATGGGGTCCTGGATAGGGTTATTAGCACAGACAGTGGTACAGAAGTCTAATCCTGCTGACTTTAAGAATCAATCATCTCAAAAATAGATTTGTAGCAGTGAACATCATTGATTGAAGACAAGAGAAACTGTGAGAGGACATCAAAGATATCATCCATGAAGAAAGCACAAGGTCATTACAAAGAAGGCTGAGAAAGACAAAACCAAAACAGATGTCAGAAGAGACTATAAAAACTGCATGTTTGGAACAAAGGGGGAATTGCCTTGGCAAGGGGTCGGGGTTAGAAATGGGGAGAAATATACAGTAATGAATGAATTAAAAAAATAAATAAAGTATCATTTCATTCACAGGGTCGCTATGAGTCGTTTACAACTCAACAGCATCAAACAACAACAACATCATTAAAAAAGAAAAGAAAGTTTCATTAGAGCATCAAGAAGCCAAAATAAAAGGAAAATATGACAAAGTAAAATAGCTGAACAGGAGATTGCATAGGGCAGTTTGAGAAGATAGAGCCTTATGTTATAATGAAATGTGCAAAGAGCAGAATCAGAGAATAAAAGGGAAGAACTCAGTATTTCTTGAGTTTAAAGGATTGAAAGACAAATTCAAGCCTTGAGTTGCAATACTTAAAGATGCTATGAGCAGAATCTTGGATGATTGAGGAAGCATAAAAAAAAGATGATAGGAATATATAGAATAACAGTACTAAAAAGAATTAATTGACACTGAAAATTTTCAGGAAGTTTCTCTTTCAAGAGTTATTTCAAGAGTCAATGGTAATGAAAGATAAAGTTTGGGCTGCACTATAAGCAGGAGTGGCATCCAGTTCATAAATAACATGCCTCCAGAAACCCTGCAAACTTTGATATATGTCAATAGTTGAAGAGGGGCTTCAAGTCTTTTGTTCATAGGGTTGCTGTGAGTCATGCTAGACTTGAGGCAATCAACTATAACAGCATAGGCATTAGCAAAAAAAATAAGGCCCCAGGAATTGATGGAATATCAATTGACATGTTTCAACTTACAGATGCAGTCCTGGATGTGCTCATCAGTTTACACCTGAAATTTGGACAAGTGACTAACTGGAAGAGATACCTATTTGTTCTCATTATCAAGAAAGGTGAACAGCTTGAAAACAATGTATTTGAATTTTGTAAATAAACTAGGAGAAAATTTTTAAAAAGAAAAGGAGAGGAAAAAGAAAGGTGAACAAAATGTGGAAATTATCAAACAATATAATCAATATCTCATGTAAGAAACATTGTTGAAGATTGTTCAAAAATTATTAGAACAGTGCATTGACAGAGAACTATCAGAAATTCAAGATGGTTTTAGAAGAGGTCAGGCAGCAGGGATATCATTGCTGATGTCAGACAGATACTTGCTGAAAACCAAGCATACTGAAAGAATGTCTATTTATGTTGTATTGACTATGAAATGGCATTTGACTATGTTGTTTACAACAAATTATGGCTAACATTGAGAAGAATGGGACTCCAGAACACTTAATTGTTCTCATATGGAATCTATACCTAGATCAACAAGCTGTTGATCAGTCCAAACAAGGGAATACTGAATGGTTTAAAATCAAGAAAGGTGTGTGTTAGGGTTGTATCTCCATAACTATTCAATCTGTATTCTGAGCAAATAATTCTCTAAGCTGGACACTATGAAGAAGAATGTGGCATCAGAAATAGAGGAAGACTCATAAACAACCTGCAATGTGTAGATGAAATAACTTTGCTTGCTGTAAGTGAAAAGGATATGAAACGCTTGCTGCAGAAGATCGAAGACTACAGCCTTCAATATCTCAACATCAAGAAAATAAAGGTCCTCACTACAGGACCAACCATCAACATTATTATATATTGACCCTTGGTACCATCAGTTAGAAAATTAGGAGATATGTTGCACTGGACAAATCCATTGTCAGGAATCTTTCCAGAATACTAAAGAGCAATGATGTCAGTTTGAAGAATAAAGTGTGTCTGATTCAGGCCAAGGTTTTCTTAATCATCTGCTGTGAATCAAAGAGCTGGAGAATGAATAGGGATGATAGAAGAAAAATAATGATACCTTTGAGTTGCACTGTTAGAGAAGAGTATTGAATATTCCTTTGAATGCCAAAAGAACAAACAGATATACCTTGGGAAAAGTGCAGCCACAGTGTTCCTCAGAAGCAAAAATGGTGAAGCGCTCCATATTTCATACTTTGGACATGTAGTTAAGTGAGGCTATTCCTTGAAAAGAACTTCATGCTTGAAAAGATGGAAGGAAAGGAAGACTCCCGCAAAAAGAATTGGCACAGTGACTTCAACAATGGACTCTAGTGTGTCAGAGATGATAAGGATAGCACAGGATAGGACAGGGTTCAGGTCAGCTGTTCATAAGGTCACTATGAGTTTACTTTTCAATGGCACCCAACAACAACAACAACTTCTTTGAAGAGGAGCTCTTCCCCAATAGTATTCTGAGTGCCTTTCAAATCTGTTGACTTCATCTACTGACACTACATTTGACAATATTCTACTGCTATTCATAAAGTTTTCAGTCATTTCAGAAGTGGATGACCAGTCTTGCTTCCTAATCTGTATCATTCTGAAAGTTACACTGAAACTTATTCACATGAATTATGGTCATATTTTAAAAAATTTTTATTTTATATTGGTTTGCATATAAAATCCATATACATTGTGTTTCACATTTTCCTTCATTAACATTTTGTTTCATTGTATTTTATAACATGAATCACCATTGAACTATGTCCACCATTATCCCATCTTTTCACAACCCAGTTGAATGAACTAACTCAGTCTCTTACGAACAAATATTGCATAAGACCATCATTGTAAAAATAGAAGGATAACTAGTAACATGTGTATGAGATACAAAGGGGGAATGGATGGGAGCAGAGGGGTGAAGGTGGGCAGAGGGGAAATCACAAAGTGGCACAATTGGTGGGTAGAGAGAAGGGGTAAAGGAGATAGTCATATTTTAAATGCTAGTATTATAGCTTCTAACATCACAGCAATATGCATGCTAATCAAGTACGACAAACTGAAAGAAAAATAATAGTTGTTGTTGTTGTGTCATTGAGTCACTTTCTATTCATAGTGACCCTATGCACAAGAATTCTAAACCCTGCTTTACCCTGTCCCAACCTTATTGACTCTGAAACACCTATCCCCATTGCCCCAGTGACTGAATCAATCCATCTCATTGAGGGTCTTCCTCTCCTGAGCTGTCCTTTCACCCTCCCAAACATGATGTCCCTCTCCAGGTTGGTCCCTCCTTGTAACATGTCCAAAATATTCAGATGAAGCTTCAAAATCCTTACCTTCAAGGAGCAGCATGACTTCACCTTCTCCAGGATGAACCTGTTTGTTCTCCTAGCAGTCCATGGTATGTTCAACACTCTTCTCCAGCACTACAGCTCAAAGGCAACAACTCTATTTCTATCATCCCTAGTCATTGTCCAACTTTCTGAAGCATAGCAAGAGGTTAGCCATTTTAAATTGTTATTAAATGCCATCAACTTCATTTCAACTCGTAGTAACCCTATGAACACCAGATCTTAACTGATAAGATCACCATCCTCATAATCTTTGCCATGTTCAAGCCCATTTTTGCAATCACTATGCCAATTCATATTTCTAAAAATATTCTTCTCCACTTTCCCAAGCAGGGTATCTTTTTCTATGGACTGATCCCTCCTGGCAACATGGTCATCCGTGCCTCTATAAAGCATGTGGCCAGTACTTCCTCCAAGACTTTTCTTTTGGAAGTCCATGAGATAGTCAATATCTTTAAGCATGAAATCACATATCATTGGAAAATAATAGTTTTTCCAAATATTTATTCCTTCTTCATTACTAATTTGTATGCTTTTTAAGACTTATGCCATCACATCAAAGACATCAATTGTCCAAAATTAAAATCCAATAGACGAAATTGAAAATACAATGACTTGAGTCAGGCTCATCTTAGTCTTTAAAACTGACATTCTTGATCTTCAGTATGTTAAAGAGTTCTTGACACCAGAATCTTTCAACACAAAGTGTCTTTGGATTTTTTTATTTTGCCTCCAGGAATATTGATTGTGGATCAGTTAAAATGAAATATTTTTTATCAAACCTTCCTCCATTTATTGTGACGTCTTTTAGTAAAGTTGTGAGCATTTTTGTCTAGTTCATGTTGAGGTGCAATCCGTACTTAAGGCTGCAGTCTTTGATCTTTTTCAAGCCTTCTTCACTTTCTGAAAGCAAGGTGTCATCTGCATAACTCAGGTTGTTGATGAGACTTCGTACAACCATGGTGCCTTATTCTTCTTAACATAGTCCAGGTTTTATGTTTATTTGAGCAGTGTACTTAGTGAATAGGTATGGTGAAAAGATACAACCGTGATGCACAGCTTTTCTGATTTTAAATCATGCACTATCCTCCATTCTGTTCAAATGATTGCTTCTTGGTCTATGTACATGTTTCACATGAGCACAGTTTAGTGTTCTGAGATTCCCATTCTTCTCAATGTTATTCATAATTTATTATGATCCACTCAGTAAAATGCCTTTGTACAGTCAGTAAAACAAAAGTAAACACCTTTCGGGTATTCTTCTCTTACAGTCAAGATCTATCTGACATCAGAAGTGATGACTCTAATTCCACCAACTCTTCTGCACCTGACTAAATTTCTGGCAGCTATCTGTTAGTGTATTGCTCCTGCCATTTTAAAATAATCCTCAGCAAGATTTTACTTGTGTGAACTATTAATGACATTGTTCAATCATTTTTCTGCATTCTGTTACATCACCTTTTTAAAAAATGTCCCTGGCTATGATTCTCTTCCACTCATTGACTAGAAAGTCACCTTCTTGGAATAGGCTAATGAGAACTTCCAGATACGTTTGGTAAAACACCTCAACTGGTATTCAATCAATGAAGACACTATGGAGTGTGGTTATACTCTGACGTTTATAGGGTTTTCATGAATCACAATCAGCACAATATGATGTGATATGAGAGGCATCATGGGGCCCTGAAAGAGAAGTGACACAACTCTTGCCCTTTTTTGAAAAAAATCAAGAAGCGTTTATTTTATGCAAAAAAGTTAAATATGATTATGTGTACACAAAAAGTGCACACATTACCTATGCTGAACAATGTCAAGAAACAGAATATATTGATATGATGTTTGTTTTCTAAAAGAAGCAGAAACTGAGCCAGGCCACAGACGAAAGCAAAACACTTATTTCCAAAAAGAACAATGTTGTGAACGAGCAATCCTGAATACCTCTAACCTTCCTTAAACAGATGCCAAAGACCAGCTTTTTAAAAAAAATTCTACTTTCAAATATATGTATACCCATGTTTATCGCGGCTTTGTTTACAATAGCAAGGAGTTGGAAACAACCTAAATGCCCATCAACAAACGAATGGGTAGAGA
>NW_006400194.1:440329-452338 GCF_000299155.1 Elephantulus edwardii | reverse complement strand
TGTGCGGGGAGAAGGGTGCAACAATGAATGAATGGAATTCCAAAATCTCTGTAGATGTTCATTGAAACGAAAAAATAAACAAACTAAATTAAAAAAAAAATTCTACTTTCCCCCCTGTGAATCAATAATAAAAATCTGTGACAACCATTACAAAAACCAAATGCTGGTGGTCTAGAATTCCTGTATAATTCCAAATATTCTGACATATTCTAAATATTCCAACTGAAGTAAAAAAAATTCATTTAACCTCCCAGCCTTCCACCCACTCTAGCCTAGCACCCCTTCTGTGACATGATTTGAATTCACAGTATTGATGTATTTTGCTGATGTGTAGATAGAGGTCAGACACATCGCACTTGTCTGAGGCTACCTGGTCACCAGGTGCTAAACTGGGACAAACATAAACTCTTTTGACTTCCAGAGCCTCAGGATTCCAGCTCACTGGAGCTTAATATGTAGGAGTAGAAGTAATACCCTGCTCTTTCTCCAAGCCCTGAGAACGCCAGAGTTAAAAGAAGGAACAGACCTCCTCCTTCCCCAGGGCTTTCCTGCTGGCCGATGAAGAGGCATCTCTGACTTGGAAGCTGATCTGCTATTCCCACAATTGATTGTCAATTGACCTCCTATTTCCACTTTACACTTCAGAGCGGAACTCTGTGGCTACTAGATATTCTCTAAACAGACCCATCAATATACCAAGGAAAGCTAACTGGGTCTGACTGCCACCCACAGGGAGTCCTCAGGCCTCATGGCAAAAACGCCTATCAGGCAGGGTCATCCAACTTTTCCCCTTCCTTTTCTTGTTTTTCTTTTTTGTCCAAATTGCACAAATAGGATTATAATGACTACAAAGGCTTTCTTTCTTTCTTTTTTTTTACATTCTCATAATTTCTTTTTTTTGTGTGTGATATTTACAAAGTTCACAGAAAGGTTTGATTTTCATTCATTGTTGCACATTTTCCTTCCTCACCCTCATTCTTTTTAAATTTTGTACTTTGAAAGTAATTTTGCAACTTCAGATAAGTTGCAAGAATAAAATAATGCTTTCCCATATACTCTTAGCATACCTAAGACTATCAGTTGCCAAAAAGATAATGTCAGTTATTAATAAGACAAGGACACTTTTGCATGAACAGCATAATTATTCCAATAAATAAATTTAACAATGTTACAGAATTATTTTTTAACCTTCAGTACATGTTCCATTTCCCTGACATTTTCAAATTTTCTGATAGTTGTCCGTGTAACTTTTAGAAAAACCATACAGATCCAGCTCATTCATATCCTTTAATCATTATGCCTTCACAGTCTCATAAGAATATTTTCATAATAACTGGATAACGGGTCTGTGAAGTTATGGGCTCTTGTGACAGTTCTCATGTAGACCTTTCCCATACTGAAGAATGCACATGAATGTATACATACACACAAACACATGTTATATTTATATATGTGCATGTTGTAAAAACAGCTCTGGGTGTAAGTCTCATGATCTCACATCAGACCCTGTGGCTATCACTTTTTCCTCCTTCTGTTGCTAACTAGCAATCACTGTACATATCGCTTTTTTGTTGTTGTTCCCACAGTCTATAGCTTGAGCCTCCAGAATAGCTGGGTCCCAAATAAGATTTCTCTCTGAGAGAGAGAGAGGTCTTACTCTGGGTCGAGCTCCAGCTTTCCCCACATGGGGGGTTGCTCATCAAGTGGGACAAGCTGGTTCATTCTGGTGGACAGTACTCCTAGGAATACCTCCAGAATTAGTGAAAGGTACACGGTATGCCAACACAGTACCTCAACTTAGAAGGTGCCATGTGACACTGCTGTTTCATAACAGGAGCTTTCACCAGGGAAGGTTGTAGAGACTAGTGCGTCAGGCAACTCGGCTCTCTCTTCCTCAGCAGGTTCCCTACCAGCTAAAAGCCTCCATTGTTTACAGCTGGAGAATGGAAAGAGGAATCCTGTCTATTATTATGTGAAGATTAAATATGACCGTACTCAAAACATCCGAGCAGGTGGTTAGTAAATGCTAACTATTATACTTCATCACTGACGAAGGCATGCTTTCCTAGGTGCCCACGCCCTCAAGGACTTCATTCAGAATCTATTTGTGCTATTGGATGCTGGGAGTAGACACTGGGCCAGAATTGGTGAAATATCTGGGCACGAAGTTTCTAAACTTTCTAAGCATTACTCTTGTCTTTGAGGAGCCCTGGTTTTGTGGACTTGTGCCCTCACATGTACAGGACCCACAACAAAGCTGACTCTAGCAACTTGTTCATATCTTTAGGACTCAAGAGTTTATCTGCAAACACTGAGAGCTCTGAACATTGGATTGGTTGATACACAAGTAAGCCCCATTTAACTTCCACTAATGACTGCCCTTCATGGCCAAGGAAAGAACAGAGGAGGTAATTGTGACAGGCATGGCCCATCACAGTAAGCCCACTGTCTCAGTTCAAGTCATTGCCCTGGTGACCACTACTTGTGCCCAGTCCTGACAATGGTAGTGAAGGGCATAGATTATCATGGCCACATGTTTGTACTGACTGTGGTCAGGCTGTAGAAGTAGTCTCATTGGACTTATACATCAGTGTCAAACTCAGACTTCACTTTTCTGTTCCTGTTTTAATTCTCCTCTTAAAATTTTTTTGTTTTTGAATTTTTATTGATATTTTAATGAACGTTTACAGAAAAACTGGATTTCCATTCATTCATTGTTGCACAATTTCCTCCCTCTCCCTCCACCCCAGAGTCCACTTTGCTATGCACCTCTTATTCTGGACTGCTGTCAAGTAAATAATACTTAATCATATATTTCTTTTAGACAGTTCTTTCCCTCATCTATTTAAATGCAGTGTTCATTATGTATCCCCTCTTTTCTTAGTTTTCCCTAACTCCCATGTCAGTCCTGTTTTATAACAGTAGCATTATGCAGTATTTGTCCTTTTGTGATTGAGATATTTAACTCAGCATGATATTCTCAAGGGTCAAAGTTGGAAATAGAAATACAATTTGGCCCAGCAATTGCACTACCTGGAATATACTCTAACGAAACCAGAATTAACGTCCAAACAGATATATGCAAGACCCATGTTTATTGTTGCATTGTTCACAAAAGCAAAGAGATGGAAGTAACCTAAGTGTCCATCAATGAATGAATAGAGAAGTTATGGTATAATCACACAAGGAATACTATGCAGCACTGAAAAACAAGGAACTCGTAAAATATTATACAAAATGTGTAACCCTGGAGGATATTACCTTTTCTGTATAAGCAGTCCTGTGCCTTCACAAACTGGAGCTGAGTAGACCATTAGGACACAGGGCTACTGAATTACTTTGCTGGGCTCCAGCCAGGCCTTCTGTAACTGCTTATATACTTGGATTCTCACAAACATATGTAGTGCAAGGTGTGTCAATCATTAGGTTTTGCAAACAACTAGGTATGTATCTGATGTTCACTGGCTTGTTCACTTGTCTTATTCTTACATTTTATTTTATTTTTTTCAAGCTTGTTTTCCCAAAGTTCACTGTAACTTTTTAAAAAACAGTATTTGAACTTAAATATGTTGTTCTTAGATGCCCTCAGATTGACTTCGACTCATAGAAACCTTATGAACAACAGATCTAAACCTTGTTCTATCCTATGCTAATTTCAAGGTGTCTGATATACTTGAGTTCATTGTTAAAGTTAATCTCATTGAAGGTTTTCCTCTCTTTCTTTGGTCTTTCACCTTTCCTAGTATGATGCTTTTTTCCAAGGAATAGTCCTTCTTAACAACATTATCAATGTATGTGAGATGACATTTCACCATTCTTGCATTTAAGGAGCACATTGGTTGCATTTTCTTCAAGACATACTTGGTTGTTCTTTTGGTTGTCCATGAGATATTCAGTACTCTTATTCAATACCATAATTTAGAAGCATTGATTCTTCTCCTATTATCCTTTGGGATGCATATTGTTGTTGTTTTGTACTGTAGAGTCAAATTCAACCCATAGCTGGCCCTCTGGTGGGTTTTCAGGTGCAGTTAATCACATGAGAGAAGATTGCCTAGCTTTCTCCCATGTAGCTGATGTCCTTAAAACACATACCTTCAGGATTTCAGCACAGGTTCTTGCCACTAGTCCACCAGAGGAGTAGGAAGTAATTTAAAATATCATGTTTGAAATTTTAAGTAAAGTCCTCAATAAAAAAGATGCCAAAGGAGAATGGATTGACCATAGTAACCAGAGAAAACAGAAAAATAAATACAACAAAATGGCAACAATAAAACATGACCTGACAATAATGAAAATATGAATGGATTAAGTGCACCAATTAGCAGAAAAATAATAGTGGAATGGATAAAAATAAAAAACAAAGTCCATCAATATGCTGCCTATAAGAGAAATAAATAAAAAATGGAGAGAAAGACTCAAAATCAAAGGATGGGGAAAAAATATACCAAGCAAATGGCAATCACAGAAAAACAGGAGTGGCAATACTAATCTCTGATATAATAGAATTCAGAATAAAAACCACTAATCCTTCCTTCCTATCTTCTTTCCTTCCTTCCTCCCTTCCTTCCTTCCTTCCTTCCTTCCTTCCTTCCTTCCTTCCTTCCTTCCTTCCTTCCTTCCTCCAACACAGTCACCATGAGCAAAGCACTCCTGAAAAACAAAAATGAAGTGGGAGGCATAGCACTCCCTGACATCAAAACCTACCACACAACAGTAGTAACCAAATCAGGATAGTACTGGTACAATGATAGGCACATAGACCAATGGACCAGAATTGAGAATCCAGAAATGGACCCAGTTATCTATGGTGCTCTGAAAGAATTAGCCAAAAACAAGGCTCTGGGAATTGACAGCATACCAACTGACATATTTTAACAAGCAGATGCTGCCCTGATGTGCTCATCAAGTCCTCCAAGAAATCTGGAGGACACAACCTTGCCAAATGACTGGAACAGATCTATAATTATTCCCATTCCAAAGAAAGGTGAACCAACAGAGTGTGGAAATAAAGGAACAATATTATTAATATCATACACAAGCAAGATTCTGTTGAAAATCATGCAAAAATGATTGGAACAGCACATCAACAAAGTACTGCAAGAAGTGCACTTTGGGTTTAGAAAAGGCCATGGTACAAGGATGCTGAAAGCAGGGAGTAGCAGAGGAATATCTATCTGTGTTTCTTTAACTATACAAAATCATTTGACTGTATGGATCACAATAAACTGTGGCTAACTCTGAGAAGAATGGGAATCCCAGAACACTTGATCATGCTAATGCAAAACCTATACTTGGACCAGGAGGCAGTTGTCAGAATAGAGCAAGGAAAAAATGCATGGCTCAAAATTGGGGAGAGTGAACACCAGAGATGTTCTTATTTCCACACCTTTTCAATCTTTACTTAGAACAGATTATTCAGGAGGCTGGGCTGTCTGAGGAAAAATGTGGCGTCTGGATTGGAGGCAGACTCATCAACAATCTGCATTATCAAGACGATGCAACCTGATTGCTGAAACTGAGGAGGACCTGATGTGCTTGCTGCAGGAGGCCAAAGACTGCAACCTTCAATAAGAATTGAAGCTCAACATCAAGAAAACAAAAATTCTCACTACTGGCACAATCGGTAGCATCAGGATGGATGGTGAAGAGACTGAGATTGTTAACAGCTTTAGTTTGCTTGGCTCCACAATAAAAACTCTTGGTACCAACAGCCAGGAAATTAAAAGAATTGCATTGGGAAAGTCTGCTGTCAGAGACCTCTCCAAAGTACTGAAGAGCAAAGATATCAGTCCAAAGACTAAGGTGCACATGATACAGGCCATAGTCTTTGCAATTACTTGCTATGCATCAGAAAGCTGGACAATTACTGGGGATGATAGAAAGAGAAATGATGCCTTTGAGCTGTGGTGCCAGAGAAGAGTATTGGATATACCATGGACTGCTAGGAGAAGAAACCGTTTCATCCAACAAATGGTGAGACCAGGATGCTGCTTGAAGGCAAGGATTCTGAAGCTTCATCTGACATACTTTGGACATGTTGCAAGAAAGGGACTAGTTCTTGGAGAGGGATATCATGCTTAGGAGGGTGGAGGGACAATGCAAGAGAGGAAGACCCTTGATGAGATGGATAGAATCAGGAACTGGGGCAATAAGGGTAGATGTGTCAGAGACAAAAAGATTGGCACAGGATAGAGCAGGGTTTAGGGCTTTGCAAATAGGGTCAATATGAGTTGCAGGCGACTCATGGCAGATAACAACAACAGCGATCTATGGTCAACTAATATTCAGCAAGGAAATCAAAGCTATTAAATGGGAAAATAACATCCTTTTAAACAAATGGTACTGGAAAAATTGGACTGCTTTCTGAAAAAAGATGAAACAGGATCTATATCTCACACCATAAACAAATATCAACTCAAGATTTATCAGAGACCTGGGACTAAAGCCCAAAACCAGAAAGTACATCAGAGACAAAATGGGATCAAGCATAGAAGGCCTAGTGTATGGTATAAAGATACTGCCGAATACAGCTAGAAATGCACAATCTGAAGAGGATAAAACTGATGAATGGAAGCATCTAAAGATTAAATCCCTGTGCACATAAAAAACTTTTCCCAGTAAGAATAGCAAAATTTAACAGATCAGCAAACAACAAATGCTGGTGGAGAAACTGGAACCCTTATTTACTGTTGGTGGGAGTGTAAAGTGGTGCAACTACTATGGAAGGCAGTATGATGCTTTTTCAAAAAGATGGAAATAGAAATACCATTTGACCCAGCAATTCCACTACAGGGAATATACCCTAAAACCAGAACTGCCACCCAAGCAGATATATGCACATCCATGTTTATTGCTGGTTTGTTCTCAATAGCAAAGAGTTGGAAACAATTCAAGTGCCCATCAACAGATGAACACATAGAGATGTTGTGGTATATTCCACAATGGAATATTATGCAGCACTGAAAAACAAAGAACTCATGAAATATACAAAATGGATAACTCTGGAGGACATTATTCAGAGTGAAATATCTCAGTCACAAAAAGACAAATACTGTATAATGCCACTGTTACAAAACAGGACTGACATGGGAATTGGGGGGAGGGGACTAAGGAAAGAGGGAATAAACAGTGTACAATTGCATTGAAACAGATGAGGAAGAGAACTGTATAAAAGGTATATGTGATTAGGGATTATTGGTATAACAAGAGTCTAGAAAAAGAGCTGTATAGTAAAGTGGTCTGGGAGGTGGAACTGTATAACAATGAAAGAACTTTTTTTCCAAAGAAAAAAGTGAACTGGGAGAGAGGTGGGCAGTGAGGAAAATGTGCAACTATGAATGAATGGAAATCCAAGTTCCTTATAAACCTACAATAAAATCTCAATTAATAAAACCACAAACCTTTTTTCTAGCAGAGTGAAAAAAATCCCTACTGATAGGGGAAAAATTTGGGAATATTATTTCAGACAAGTATGTCATATTGACAGTTTACAGAATCTTACAGGACCTCCACAAGAAAAAGACAGATAATTACAAAATAGGCAAAAGACATGAAAAGAATTTTTTGAGAGGAAGATATTCAGATGTCCAACAGACATATGAAGAAACACTGGAAATAAGAGAAATGAAAATCAAAACCATAATGAGATACCATTTGGCTCCAGGAACAATGGTAAGGTTTAACAGGACAGCAAGTAGTAAATATTGGAGAAGATGAGGAGAGATAGGAACTCTTATACATTGCTGGAGGGATTGTAAAATGGTACAACCACTCTGGAAGGCAGTTTGGGGTTTCCTCAAAAAGCTGAACATAGAAATTTTATATGATCCAGCTATACAAGTGCTTGGAATATACCCCAAGAGAATGAGAACTGAGGCACAAAAGGAGCCTTCTATCCAAATGATCAGAGTGTTATTCACTATTGCAAGAGCTTGAAAACAGCCCAATTGTCCAACCACAATAGAATGGATTGAGAAAATAGGGTACCTTCACACAATGGAATACTACACAACACACAGGACCAATGATTTTTTAAATCATTGCCTAACTTGAAATGGACTAGAGAGCATTATGTTGAGTGAACTACCTCAGTCCTATAAAGACAAATACTGTATAAAGCCATTATTGTAGAATGAGTATGAGGATCCAAAGGGGGGATGGGAGGAAGCACAAATATGAGGATGGGCTGGGGGTGGGGGTGGTTAATCATAGGGTTGCACAATTAGAGGAGGGGAAGGTGAGGGGGCTGAAGAAAATGGGAAAGATTTAGTGTGAAAAACAATGTATAAGGACTTTGTCAATAAATCAGTATTAAATAAATAAATTACTCCAAAGTTGTGTTTTAGAAAAATATTAATAAACACTATAAAATATAAGGAAGGGCATTACAAACTGATTAAAGGCTCAATAGATCAAGAAGACACAACCTTGGTGAACATTTATGCAACTAACGATTTATCTGCCAAATACATAAAACAATGGTTATAGAATTGAAGAAAGAAATAGCACCACAATAGTGGTAGGAGACTTTAACACACTGCTATCACCAAATGATACATGAACTCAAAAGAAACTTACAAAAGAGGCAGAAGAACTAAACTATACTATCGGTGAAACTGGCCTTGTGGATGTATCCAGACTACTGCCAAACGAAATTCACTTTCTTCTCAAGGGCACATAGTACCTTCACCAGAATTGATCACGTATTAGGACGCAAAGTAAGCCTCAACAAATTAAAAAACATTGAAATAATACAAAATATCTTTTCAGACCATAATGCCATAAAATTAGAAATTAACCACAGTAGGGTAAAGTTTAGGAGACTGAGAAAGATGAAATAGTGTATACTGCATTGAAACATATGAGGGAGAGAACTGTTTAAAAGGGATACATGATTAGATATGATTGTTATGACAGGAGTCCAGAACGAAGGTAGCATAGTGGAGTGGACTTGAGAAGAGGGATTGATTAACAATGAAAGAATTTTTTCTTTTACTTTTCAAAAATAAAAGTGAATTGGGGGGAGGGCTGGGCAGGGAGAAAGGTGCAATAATGAGTGAATGAATGGAAATCCAAAGTCTCTGTAAACTTTCATTAAAATCAATTTAAAATAAAAAACTCCACCCATGTGGAAACTAAATAACTCTCTGCTAGAACATGTGTTGTTGTTGACTGCCTTGAAGTTGAGCATCACTCATAGGAACCTTATGAACAAAAGACCTGAAGCCCCTCTACAACTATCAACATTTATCAAAGTTCATAGAGTTTCTGGTGGAATAGAAAATGACTGGGCTATAAAAGAAATAAAGAATGAAATAAAATACTTCCTTGAAACAAATAAAAATGGAAAAAAAATAAACAACAAGCCAAAGCTTCACGACTACACCTAAGGCAGTCTTTAGTTCATATAAATAGGAACACAGGTAAAAAAGGAAGAAAGAAGAAAAGATCAATGATACAACTCAACACCTTCCTCAAATAGAAAAAGAGCAACACTCTACTCCTACAGCCACTGGAACAAAAGAAATTTTAGGACAAGAGCTGAAATCAATGAGATAGAAAACAGAAAAACAACTGAAACCATCAATAAGACCAGGAACCTTTTTTTTTAAAAAGATCAATAAAATTGACAAACTTAACAAAATAAAAAAAGAGAAGGCACAAGTAACTAGATTAAGAAATTTATTAGAATACATGAAAATCTAAACCCTGATGAATTTAAAAATCTATAGGAAATGGACTAATTCCTTGAAACTCATGCCCTACCTGGATTGACTTAGACAGATGTAGAACATTTAAACAAACCCATCACAAAAGGAGAACTTGAATAGGTCATAAAAAGACTTCCACATAAGAAAGGTCCTGGCCCAGATGGCTTCACAGTTGAATTCTATTAAATAGTCACAGAAGATACATCACCAATTCTACTTAAAATATTAAAAAAAAAAAAAAACAGAAAAAGAAGGAACACTCCTAGAGTCATTCTATGAGCAAGCATAACCGTAATACCAAAGCCAGGAAAATATATTACCAAAAAAGAAAACTACAAACTATAGATGTAAAAACCTAGCCAATAGCATCCAAAAACACTTCAAAAAAGTAATTCATCATGACCAAGTGGGATTCATAACAAGCATGCAAGAATGATTCAACACAATTCACCACATTAACAAAGCAAAGAACAAGAATCATATGATGCAGAAAAGGCATTTGACAAAACCCAGCACTCCTTCCTGATAAAGATATTCAGCAAAATTGGAATAGAAGGAAATTTTCTCAACATAGTGAAATGTATATGATAAAAACCAAGAGCTAATATCATTCTCAATGGAGAAAGACTAAATGCACTTTGCGAACAGGCACCAAACAAGGATGCTCATTGCCACCACTCCTATTCAATATTTTATTGGGCAATATGACAAGAGAAGGAAATCAGAGACATCTAAATTGGCAAAGAGATGGTTAAACTGTCACCTTATGCAGATGATGTGATAGTGTACACAGAAAACCCCATGGACTCAAACAAAACCTGTTAGAGCCAGGAGATCAATTTACAAGAACAATATAAAAAAGTCAATGGGATGCCTCTACCGTAACAAGAGACACAGATAAGGAAACTAAGAAAGTGATATACTTTACAATGTTGTTATTGTTGCTGACGATTGCTGTTGAGTCAAGCAACACTCATAGAAATTGACCCTATGAACAAAAGGCTTGAAGCCTTTCTATTACTGTCAACATTTATCAAAGTTCATTGAATTTCCAGAGGTATGTTGTTTAGAAAATGAATACCAAGTCTGCTTACAAATAGGCAGCCACAAATTGAGATACTTAGGAATAAGCCTAATTAGAGACACAAAACATCTTTACAAAGAAAACTACAGAACATTTCTGTGGGATAAAATAAAAGATCTAAGAAAATGGAAAAATGTCCCCTACACATGAATGTTGTTGTTGTTATGTGCCATCGAGTCGTTTGCGACTCATAGCAACCCTATGTACAAGAGCCCTAAACGCCGTTCTATCCTGTGCAATCTCGCTGTCTCCAACACATTCATTTCCGCCACTCCACTCACAGAATCGATTCATCTCATCGAGGGTCTTCCTCTCCTGCGCCGTCCCTCCACTCTCCCAAACATGATGTCCCTCTCCAAGGACCAGTCCCCCCTTGCAACATGCTCAAAGTATGTCAGATGAAGTTTCAGAATCCTTGATTCCAGGGAACATTCTGGCTTCACCCTCTCCAGGACAAACCTTTTTGTTCTCCTAGCAGTATATTCAACACTCTTCTCCAGCACCACAGCTCAAAGGCATCAATTCTCTTTCTATCATCCTTATTCACTGTCCAACTCTCCGATGCACAGCACGTAATTGAAAAGACTATAGCCTGGATCAGGCGCACCTTAGTCTCCAGCCTGACGTCGTTGCAATTCAGTACTCTTGAGAGGTCCCTAACAGCTGGCTTTCCCAATGCAATTCATCTCCTGATTTCCTGGCTGCTTTTACCAAGAGTATTGACTGTGGAGCCAAGCAAGCTAAAACTGTTAACTATCTCAATCTCTTCACCATCCATACTGATGCTGCCAATTGGTCCAGTGGTGAGAATCTTTGTTTTCCTGATGTTGAGCTTCAATCCATATTGAGACTGCAGTCCTTGACCTTCAGCAAGCGCTTCAGGTCTTCCTCAGTTTCAGCAAGCAGGGTTGTGTCATCGCCATAACACAGGTTGTTGATGATTCTTCCACCAATCCTGATGCCACATTCCTCCTGGTACAGCCCAGCGTCTCGGATGATCTGTTCTGCATAGAGATTGAAAAGGTATGGAGACAAAATACATCCCTGATGGACCCCTTTCTTGATTTTGAACCACCCAGTGTCTCCCTGCTCTGTTCTGACGACTGCCTCTTGGTCTAAGTATAGGTTTCGCATTAGCACAATCAAATGTTCTGGGATTCCCATTCTTCTCAGAGTCAGCCACAGCTTGTTGTGATCCACATAGTCAAAAGC
>NW_006400194.1:428245-429750 GCF_000299155.1 Elephantulus edwardii | reverse complement strand
TTTTCCCAGTGCCTCTAATGCCTCATTTGTTTTCTCTGCATTGTTTTGGACTGTTTTTTTAAGTTCCTCCTGATTTTTGGCTGTAGTATCCTGTAATTCTTCAAGTTTGTTTTTCATCCATTGAAAACATTCAATCATCTTTTTTCTAAATTCTGCATCAGAAAGTCCCAGCAAACTTTCTGGCTTCATGAAATCCATTGCTACTGTGTCATTTTTGGAGGGAGATATCTTGTTTTTGGCTTGCGCAGTGAGTGTGGTACCCTAATTCTTTCGAGACATTGAAGTGGAAGAGTTGTTGAAAACGAAGGTTTTAGTTGGTTCTTGGTTTGATGTCACTACTTCTCTATAAAGATGTCCAGTACCTTCCTTTTGCTTAGGTTGATGGGACCAATGTGGTAGTGCCAAACAGCAGTTTGTAGTCAAAAGAAACTAAATCTTCAATATTGGACAACTTTTTTCAAGTGCTGTTGAAATATGCTATAAATTTGGTTTATATTTTTTTGTTATTCTCTGTGGTTTTTTGTTTTGTTTTTGTTTTTGTTGGTTTTCTTTTCCCCTTTTCATTAAGTCCTTGGCCAGTCCCAAAGTTCAGACCTGGCTGGGGGGGTGGGGGGTGTGAGCCGGGTCGGGGGGGAGCAATGCAATACCTGAAGATGGGGGTCATGGGTCAGAGCTGCAGGGGTATGTCCCGATTTAAGTCCACTCCCACCGTCCACTGCATCTGCGCAGAGCACCTTGGCCAGTCCCAAAGTTCAGAGCTGACAGGGGGGGGTGTGCGAGCTGAGTCGGGGGGGGGGGAGCAATGCAATACCTGAAGATGGGGCTCATGGGTCAGAGCTGCAGGGTTGTGTCCCGATTCAACTCCACTCCCACCGTCCACTGCATCTGCACACAGCACCTTGGCCAGCCGCAAAGTTCAGAGCTGGCAGGGGGGCATGAGAGCCGGGTCGGGCGGGGAGCAATGTGATACCTGAAGACGGTGGTCGTGGGTCAGAGCTGCAGGGGTGTGTCCCGATTCAAGTCCACTCCCACCGTCCACTGCGTCTGCGCACAGCACCTTGGCCAGTCCCAAAGTTCAGAGCTGGCGGGGGGTGGGGGGGCGTGAGCCCGGTCGGGGGGAACAATGCGATACGTGAAGATGGGGGTCGTGGGTCAGAGCTGCAGGGATGTGTCCTGATTCAAGTCCACTCCCACCGTCCACTGCGTCTGTGCATGGCCCTTGGCCAGTCCCAAAGTTCAGAGCTGGCGGGGGTGGGGGGTGTAAGCCCGGTTGGGGGGAGCAATGCGATACCTGAAGATGGGGGTCATGGGTCAGAGCTGCAGGGGTGTGTCCCGATTCAAGTCCACTCCCACCGTCCACTGCGTCTGTGCACAGTACCTTGGCCAGTCACATAGTTCAGAGCTGGCAGGGGGGCGTGAGAGCCAGGTCGGGTGGGGAGCAATGCGATACCTGAAGACGGGGGTAGTGGGTCAGAGCTGCAGGGGTGTGTCCAGATTCAAGTCCA
>NW_006400194.1:425718-427824 GCF_000299155.1 Elephantulus edwardii | reverse complement strand
AGCTGCAGGGGTGTGTCCCAATTCAAGTCTACTCCCACCGCCCACTGCGTCTGCGCACGGCCCTTGGCCTGTCCCAAAGTTCAGAGCTGGCGGGGGGAGGGGGCGGGAGCCGGGTCAGGGGGAGCAATGCGATACCTGAAGATGGGGGTCGTGCGTCACAGCTGCAGGGGTGTGTCCCGATTCCAGAAATGACAATCTCTTCAACAAATGATACTGGCAAAACTGGACTGCTACCTGCAGAAAGCTGAATAGGATGCATACCTCTCACCATACACAAAAATCAACTCAAGGTAGATCAGAGACCTAGGGGTAAAGCCCTAAACCATAAAGACCATAAGAGAAAAAATAGGAACAAGCTTAGAAAGCCTAGCTCATAGTAGAAAAAGGCTGACAAATACATCCAGAAACACACAATCAGGATAGCATAAAATTGATGAATATGACGTTCTAAAGAGTAAATCCTTGTGCATATTAAAAACATTTTCCAACAGAGTGACAAAAAGACCTGCAGACTCGGAAAAAAACATTTGGCAATACCATTTTAGACAAGAGTATTATATCAAAAGTTTACAGAATCCCACAGACCACAAAAAAAGACTGAGAAGCAATTACAAAATGGGCAAAATACATGGAAAAATTCACAGAGGAAAATATTTTGATGGTCAACAAACATACGAAGAAATGGTAAAAAAAAAAAAGAAATGGTCAAAATCATTGGGAATAAGAGAAGCAAATAAAAAAAAAAACCCCACAATGCAAAGTTTAACATGACAGCAAGTAATAAATTTTGAAGAAGATGTGGATAGAAAGTCTTATGCACTATTGGTGAGATTGTAAAATGTTACAACCACTCTGGAAGGCAGTTTGGCATTTCCTCAAGAAGCTGAACATTAAAATGCCAAAAATCCCAGATATTCCACTTCTTACAGTATGCCCCTAGAAAAATGGGAAATAAGACACAAACAGAGATTTTTATACCAGTGTTAAAAGCAGCATTACTCACTATCTCAAGAAGATGGAAACAACACAAATGTCCAACCACAAGTGAATGGATTGAGAAATTGTAGTACACTCAGCATGCAGAAGCAATGATTTTGAAAATTACTATGTAACTTGGGCGGGGGGGACGGGACTGGAGAGCATTATTCTAAGTGAACTAGCTCAATCCCATAAGGACAAATGCTGCCCTGTATGTGCTCACCAAGTTGTGTCAAGAAATCTGGAGAACAACCACGTGGACAACTGACTGGAAGAGATCTATATTCGTTCCCATTCCAAAGAAGGGTGACTCAACTTAGTGCGGAAACTACAGAACAATACCATTGATTTCACATGCAAGCAAGATTCTACTGAAGATTATTCAAAAACGTCTGGAACAGCACATCAGAGGAGAACTGCCGGAAGTCCAGGCTGGGTTTAGAAGGGGGTTTTCATCCTGACGTCTATTTCACCCAAAATTAGTTTTGTCACTCCTGATTTTTTTGTAGATGCCTTTTGCTTGGTTTATGACTTTTCAATCTTTATTATTTAGTATTTTTCCTTGTTTCTTAGATGTGTCTCTTGTAGACAATATATTCATAGGCGTTTTTATTTATTCATTCTGCTACTCTTTTTCTCTTAGTTGGTGCATTTAAGCAATTCACATTAAGGGTGATTATTGATAGGCTGGGTTTTATTGTTGCCATTTTGCTACGTTCTTTTCTCTGTTTCTGGTTATTCGGAGATTGAAGTTCAGCTTCTTTCCATTAACCCACCTAAGTTCCCTTGTTGTTGATTAGTTTAGTCCATCATTTATTTTCTTTTGGCATCTCTTTGTTAAGGGCTTCCTTTAGAATTCTTTTGTAAAGTTAGTCTTGTTTTCACAAATTCCTTATGTTGCTGCTTGTCTGCAAATGACCTTATTTTTCCTTCCTGTTTGATGGATGTGCTGACTGGAACAGCACATCAACAGAGAACTACCAGAAGTCCAGGCTGGTTTCAGAAGGGGTCGTGGTACTAGGGATACTGTACTTGATGTTAGATGGATCTTGGCTGAAAGCAGGGAATACCAGAGGAATGTCTATCTGTGCTTCATTGACTATGCAAAGGCATTTGACTGTGTAGATA
>NW_006400194.1:404987-424848 GCF_000299155.1 Elephantulus edwardii | reverse complement strand
ATTCAGTGACTGGGATAATTGGGATGGGAGTGTCAGAGACAGTGCGATTGGCACAGGACAGAGCAGAGTTTAGGGCTGTTGTACATAGGGTCGCTTTGAGTCGCAGGCGACTCAACGGCACATAACAACAACAACTTTGATGGATAGTTTTGCAGAGTTCAAAATCCTTGGTGGGTAATTGTTTTCTTTCAGTTTTCCATATATCCAATTTCCTTGTCTTCTTGCTTGTGGTTTCTGCTGAGAAGTCAGAGATTAAATTAATCCTCCTATTTAGGTGGCTCTGTTTTTCTTGTGCTGCTTTTAGTATTGCATTGCTCTATTTTATTTTGGAGAATTTGACTATGATATATCTTGATGCTTTTATTTGGGGGCCTAGTTTGTTTTTTTGGAGCTCTGGTGGCCTCATTACAAGAATCTACATTGTAATCCCAAAGGCATGCAGTTCAAATCCACCAGCTGGTCTGTGGAAGAAGTATGGGCAATCTTTTATTGTGTGATTAACTGCATCTGAAAACCAACCTGTGGGTCATCTATGGATCAGTTCCAACTCAGCAGTACACAACAACAATAGTCTGTTTTGAGTTTACTGAGGTCTTGAATGTGAATTTCCTGTTTTGGTGATACCTAGAAAATTTTCTTCTAGTACTTCTTCCGCAATTTTTTCAGTGCTCCTCCTACACCTTTCTGGAATTCTGATCACATGTATGCTGTTCCATTTGATAGTATCTCACATCAATCAAATATTATCTTCATTTTCCTTCCATTTTATCTTTGTTTTTTCTTTTAGTAATACTCCATTAAGGTTCTTTTCTTCTAGCTTGTTGACTTTCTGTTCTATCTCCTCTATTTTGCTTATTTGTCCCTCCAACATGTTGAAAAGTTCTGCAATTTCAGTCCTATTAATCTGAATTGCATTTTCATGTTTTCATTTTTCATTTGGTTTTTTTCTAGTACTGTGCTGATTGTACCCTCCCTATCTTGTAATGATTTTTAAATTTCGTGTACCTCTTTATTTATAGTTTTATTTTTTCTTCCATCATTATTAACTTCTTTTTAAAAAATATTATTAATTTCAGTGAAAATTTACAGAGACTTTGGATTTCCATTCATTCATTGTTGCACTTTTCTCCCCTCTCAAACCTTCCCTCCAGTACTCTCCCCTCTTGGAAAAGTAAAATTCTTTCATTGTTTTACAATCCCTCCCCCGCAAGGTCCACTCCACTATGCAGCCTTTGCTCTGGACTCCCATCATGACAGAAATGCCTAATCACATATCCCTCTTAAACAGTTTTCTCCCTCATCTGTTTCAATGCAGTATACATTACTGAAACCATCTTTCTCAGTCTCCCCTCAACCCTGAGGTCAGTCCTGTTTTACAATAGTGGCATTATGCAGTATTTGTCCTTTTTAACTGAGATACTTCACTCAGCATAATGTGTCCAGGGTCACCCACTTTGAATAACATTGTATGAGTTCCTTGTTTTTCAATGCAGCATAGTATTCCATCAAATATACTACAGCTTCTCTATCCATTCGTTTGTTGATAGGCACCTGGGTTGTTTCCTGCTCCTTGCTATTGTGAACAAAGCCATGATAAACATGGGTGTGCATATATCTGCTTGGATATCAGTTATGGTCTTTTTGGGATATATTCCCAGTAGTGGAATTGCTGGGTCAAATGGTATCTCTATTTGCAACTTTTTGAGAAAGTGCCATCCACCTTCCACAGTGGTTGCACCACTTTACACTTCCACCAACAGTGAATAAGGGTTCCAGTTTCTCTACAACCTCGCCAGCATTTGTTACTTGCTGTTCTGTTAAATTTTGCTATTCTGACTGGGGTGAGATGATATGTCATAGTTGTTCGTTAGCAACTTCTTTGGTAATATTTCATGTAATTCCACACCAATATATTTCTACTGCCTCCCTCTCTCTGTGGTATTCATTAGGCTAAAATCTAGTCTACTTTTTTAAGAGAAGGTTTGTTTTGCTTTTTTATAATGTTTGAACCTTCCTTTTGCTTTCTTGACAGTATATGAAGTTCTTGGTATGTGTGAGGCAATTTCTGTTATGTTTGTGTAGGTTATTGTCAGTTCCTTATCTTTACGATGCTATTGATAAGGTGTAGACTTTAAGTGTTGCATGTGATTCAGCTTCCCAGTGTCAATCTTCTCTGCTGGTTATGTGTGGGTGGCTCTGTTTCCTGTGGGAGGCTTCTCATCCAGTTGTCCTTTGAGTCATGGAACTGGGTTCTGTTTCTTTCCCAGGAGTGATGGGCCCACTTCGTTGTCTTGTCCTATAATTTGGTGGAAGGAGACCATTTACTCTGGGGTAGGCAAACTCCCAGGAGTGCTGTCTGGGCTATTTTGCAAAGGGAAAGGGTCCAGGGAAGTGGCATATCTCCTCTCCTGAAGCTGGTTGAGAGGGTGCCTACCTGTTCAAACAGAGGCTTAGGAAGTAGCAAATTCCTAACAGTTCACTCTCCAAGTTTCAGTTAATGCTAATGGCCAATCCCTAAATCTGTCTCTTCTCCTAAGGCTGGTTGGTAGGAAGTTGATCCCTCTCAAACAGACAAAGGCCAAGGGAAGTTTCAAAGTATCAACAATTCAGTCCCCAAGTCTTGGTTGGTGGCAATTACTGACCTGTACCTATCTCCCTGCCTACAGCTGCAGGAAGTTGGTCACACCTGAGTAGACAAAGACTCAGGGAAATCAAGATCATTATATATTAAATAAATGCAAAACCCCCCTACAAACCTCCACAGTTAAATATAATCTCACCTAGTAAACTAACAATGTTCATTAAGATATCAAAAAACAAATGCTGGTGAGCAAGTAAGAGATTGGAATTCTTACGCAGCATTGATGGAAATTTAAACTGGCCTAACAATTATGGCATAACCATTTGGCATATCCTTAGAAAGTTGGAAATCTGGTGGCCTAGTGGCAAGAAGCTGCACTGCAATCCCGAAGGCAGATGCTTCGAATACAGCAGCCGCTCCGTAGGAGGATAGGCAATCTCTTTCCATGTAATTAACTGTCTCTAAAAACCCACCAGAGAGTCAGCTATGAATCACTTCTGACTTGACAATACACAACAAGAACAACAATTTGATCCAACAATTCCACTACTAGCTTTATAACACAAAGAAACATGAGCTACAATACAGACATGACATCTCATATTCATGTCTATTGCATTATTATTTACAAAAGACAACAATCGGAAACGACTCAAATGTTTACCAAAGGTCAAATAGCTAAAGAAACTGTGGCTCACTCACACAGTAAAGTAGTATACATTACTTGGAAAAGATCAAGAATTTGTGAAATAGTGTATCATAGATAGATCTAAAACAAATGATGCTGAGTGACATAATTCACCCACTAAAGGACATATACGTCTGTTGTTGTTAGGTACCATCAATTTGACTACAACTCATAGCAACCGTATGAACAACAAATCTAAACCTTGCCCTATCCTACACCATCTTCATGATGTCTGACATGCTCAAATCCATTGTTACAGTCACTAAAACCTTTAACATAAAAGTCTAAGGAAGGGCTAACACAGAGAATCAAGCTTAGGGGGCTAATGGGGATGAGAAAGGAAGGCAAAGAGAGCAAAGACTAATAAATGGATAAGCTGGGTGAAGAGAAAGGCAATATACAATAAGTGTTCGATTTGGCATTGGTATTGCATTCATAGTTACAGAGATTGAAATGTCGTAGCTATGTGCTTTCAAGTCATAACTGACTCTTAGGTGAGTCTCCAGTTGTTGATCTTTTCAGAAGCTCTAAATCACACTGAAGATTGTCCATCTTTCTCCTGAAGAGCATATTGTGAATTTGAACTGCCTGCTATTGGATTGGCCGCACAACTCCTTAATCATGGGGCCATCGGAGCTTCATAGAAGTTAGGACGCTGATACATATTTTTTAAAAAATATATACTTTATTTTACTGTGATTTTCCTGAAAGTTTACAGAGTTCCTTCCTATACTTTCTTTGAGGAGACACTTTCCAATCCACAATATCATTAATCTTCTCCATCACTTGCTCCTCTACCCATCCATCTATTCATCCATCCATCCACCCATACAACTTGCTATCTGACAACCATTAACCCACTCAACTACTATATATTCATTTTTGCATCCATCTTTCTGGCAATAATCCAAGTATCCACCTTTGTCTCAATTTACATTTCCCGATGACCACTTGTGACTACATGGTAAGGAGCTGCACTGTCAACTAGAAAGCACATGGTTCAAATCCACCAGCTATTCCATGGTAGAAAAATGAGTAATCTCCTTCTGTGCAATCTACTGACTCTGAAATTTTGCAGAAGAGTCAGCTATGAATTGGTTCTGACTTGATGGCATGTAACAACACCTATATTGATTTTCTGCAGCAAGTGCTTAAAGTCTTATTCACTTTCTGCAAGTTGTATCATCTGCAAAACACAGATTGTTGTGTCTCCTATCTTGGTGCCACATTCTTATTCATATTGTACAATTTCTCAAACTATTTTCTGAGTACAGATTGAATAGCTATGGAGAAAGGATGTAACTCTGAGACATACTGTTTCTGATTTTAAACAATTCAGTGTTCCCTTGTTCTGCTCGGACAATTGTTTGTCTACGTATAGGTTTTGTCTGAGTGTAATTAAACATTCTGAGATTCCATTCTTCTCAATGTTATTCATCATTTCTTAGGATGCACAGTCCAGTGCCTTTGAATAATCAATGAAACACAAATAATCATCTTTCTTGTATTCTCTGCTTTTAGCCAAGATCTACCTGAAATCAGCAATGACATCTCTTATTCCACAGCCACTTCTCAATCCAGCTTGAATTTCTGGATAATCTTCAACAAGATTTTACTTGCGTATAATATTGTTTGTTAATTCCTACAGTCCGTTGAAGTGCCTTTTTAAAAAATGGGAACAAATAGAGATGTCTTTCAGCCGGTTGCTCAGGTCTTCTAAATTTCTTGACATGGGCTAGTGAATATGTTCAGGGCTGCAACTGTTTGTTGAAATATATCAATTGGTATTTCTTCTGTTTCTGAGTTATTTTTTTTTCCATTGCCTTCAGAGAAGCTTAAATTTATTCCTTCATTGTCAACGGTTCTTGGTTATTTTTTTAATTTCTGAAACTGGGTCAATATTGACCAATTCTTTTTTTTTAATATAGCCTCTGTGTTTTCTTTCCATCTTCTTTTGAGGTTCCATGCATCATTCAAGATTTTATACATAGACTCCTTCAATATTGAAGCTCAAAGCTTTAATTTGTTGTTCCGTTCTTTCATCTTAAGAAATGCCAAGCCGGAGAAGGAGGCGCAATATCCTCCTGTACCAGTCAAATCTGATTTGACGGTACACACACACAAAATTTAAAATAAAAAAAAAAAAGAAATGCCAAACATGTTATGGTCCTTTGATTTTTTTTTAACTCCAGTTATTTTCAAGTTGCCCTTTAAAATCTTCTGAGGATGATAATCCAAGTATTAAGGTTGGAGAGCTACAGCTGGTGACAGCTACCTGGATATGGAGAGAGAGTATAATCTAGATTGAAGTTCCTTTAATAACATACACTAATATTTGCAACTAATTCTGGGGAACCAAATGGAAGGAAGGGTGTGGGAGCTTGGCAGGATGACTCTGGGGCCCTGTCACATTCATATTTTTTCCAGAAAAGGCTGTCTCTTGTAGGCACCCAACTGCCTACTCAGCTGGGATGGCATCCTAGCTTCTGGCTCTCCAAGAATCATACTCACCTAATATTTCTTGTGATCACATAAGCTTTGTTTATAGTGAGACTCAACATGTCCAGCCGCTAGGAATTCTTAGAGAAGGCTTGCCTAGGGAGCAGGAAGACTTCAAAGGTCTCTTCAACTCTGAGAATGTTCCAAGTATCTGCAGCTTTTGCCCTCCACTCTACCCACAGATTTACTGCTAGATCTTTCAATAATCTATTTGTCATGCTTCCTTAAAATGTCTTACGTAGTGAGTGCTAGTCCCAAGAATGACATTATAAAAATACGTTGGTATGAATAATGCTTAATGTGAATAAATTTCTGGCCCACAGATCTAAGGGAACTGAAGATGAAGTCTCAGTAGATGGGGATCTGAAACTTCACTGCCTAGAGTGGAACACTCTAGTCAGTTTTTTGAGATAGGATGTGCTATAGCATGTGCTTATCACTCACTCTCCTCAGGATCTAGAACCAAAGTAGAACTATCCCTGCTATATACAGTTGTCCATGGGAGGCTCTTTAGAGTTTAAGATTATGGTTTCTGGGCACACCCAAAGGCGATAAGAGGAGTAAGCAACTGATATATAGAGTGATGAGTCTATATAAAACCAATTCCCTAACTAGAGTTGCAAGTGTGTGTAAAACTATCTCAGTATCTAGCCCAGAGAAGGAAGGAGGCCAGTGAGTTCTTGTAAGGTCTGGATACAGACTCGGGTATGAGTGAGGGTGGAAAGGGTTACTTTATGTCTAGTTTTTATTAAAAGAAAGCTGGCAATACCTACCAATAATCTTTAATGATTGCCTCTTTATAACTTTTTATATTCTCAACATAGTGTTTTACTGCTGAATTGTGGTAGATTCAGATTATTGAAGCATAATAGCAGTCATTAGTTAGGCAAAATAGAGAATCTTAGACCTACTTTTAAGCTTTTTACTAGGTTACTGTTTGGGTTTTTTTTAAGATTGTAGTTTAAATGTTTATCTGATTTGAGTTGCTGAACAGTAAAATACCTATGATTTTTAGTTTTTGAAACACTTGATTTTAAATATTTTGTCTCGCGGGTATATTTTATACAGTAAACCCAAACATTTAATAATACAACAGTAAAAAACCCCAAAAACACAAACCAGTGAAGTATTTTCTAAGTCCTGTTTTTATTTCTCATTAACAAAGCAACCCTAAATGTGAAAGAAAATTATTTATGGATCTGTGAATGCAATCTATATCAGAATTATGTTTTTCAGTTTTTTATTCAATTAGTTAAATACTGGTTTAGATGCCTTGATATCTAATGTTTAATGTTACATATCTAACTGGTGGTGCCAAAATTAGCACACTGTGATGCAGACATATTAAAGGTACTTTGCAGAAGACTCTTGCACTATAGGGTTAAAAGCCAAAAAAAAAAAAAAAAAAAGAGAGAGAGAGATTTGTAAGCAGCTTCCTACATGAGGGCAAGCCTGAGACTTGGACCTGGGGGTAGTAGGGGCACACCTGGGCCTCAGGACACACAGGGTTTGAGAAAGGGGCTGCACAGTGCAGTGGACTTGGTGGGGGTGGGACAGGGATTGCATAGCAATTAAAGAGTTTTTCTTTCACTCATCAAGGAAAAAAGTGAATTTGGGGAGGGTGTGGGCAGGAAGAAAAGTGCAACAATGAATGACTGGAAACCCTAAGTCTCTGTAAACTTTCATTAAAATTAATAATAAAAAAAAAGGAAATTAGTTTTGGGCAGTGACTGCCACTATAAATAATGAACACCCCTTTTGAAACATTCTCCAAGGGAGCAGGGAGCCTGTGTGAATGCTTGACACTCCATTGTCGGACTGAAAAAATTCTCAAGTATAAGCCCTGAACGCTAGAGAATCTAAGGACGCTGTTTTAGGAGCATGGAAGTTGCTACCTTCTCTAACTCCTCTCTTTTTAAAAATAGTTTTTACCCAGGTTAATTCTAAGCTTTTCCTTTGTGTATGTATTTTTTTCCTGCTTAAAGTTTAAAACTACAAAATAGTACTGTGAGCTATATGAGATACCAGTGTACTCACTGTCAGAAAGTGTACTAAGAATTACATATATTTACTTTAATATTGTTAAATTCCTACAAAAGAAATAAAATATTGTAAGTCATGAAATGTTTCTTAAAAAATCTAATTGCCTTTCATCCTTCCTGAAAGCAAATGCTGCCACTCTTCCGGAGAAAAGGCCTATTCAGGCAAATATTTCACTGCTTATAAGCATGGACACAGAAAGAAATGGGAGCATGTGTGGATGGTGAAGGCCCATAGTTGAGATGCATGTGTGCTCATCTTTTCATTCCTTCGTAGTGATGTTAGACAATTATTTTACCAATTTGATGAGTATGAGACAGAATCTGATAGTTTTAATTTGTATTTGCAAATTAGTGTTACTGAACATTTTTTAAAATACTATTTTATTTTATACTGAAAAGTCAAATACATTGTTTTTCACACCAGGCCTTTCCCCTTTCCTTTACCAATCCCTTCCTCCACCCATCAAATTGTGCCACCTTATGTTTATGCCCTGGCCCTCTCCTTGGATCCTCATACGCTCCACAGTAATGGTCCTATAAAGAATTTGTCTTTATGAGATTGAGTTAGTTAGCATAATGTTCCCCAGTCCCTCCCATGTTAGGTAGTAATTTACAAAATCATTGCTCCTGTATCCTGCACAGTATTCCATTGTGTGGATGTACCATGATTTCTCAATCCCTTCCATTGTGGTTGGGCATTTGGGCTGTTTCCATATTCTTGCTATGGTGAATAATGTTGCTATGAACATTGATGTACAAGTCTTTGTACATCAGTTCTTTTATTCTCAGGATATATTCCAAGCAATGGAATAGCTGGATCATATGTAATACATATGTTCAGCTTTTTGATGAAATGCCAAACTTCCTTTTTGAGTGGTTGCACCATTTTACAATCCCATCAACTATGTATAAGAGTTCCTATCTTACCACATCCTCTCCAACAATGAGATACCATCTTATCCAAGTAGCAGTGGCAAAGTTTAGCAGGGCAGCAAGTAATAAATGTTGGAGCAGATGAGAATTTTATTTTATATTTTCATTGTGGATTTATGTCCCTTCTTCACTGAATTATTATTTTTTTCCACTCTTAAATTTTTTCAGTATTTTTTTCATACACATTGTGTTTTTTATGATCATTCCTATGCTTTGCGTCTTTTAAAATTAATCACCATTGACCTATGGTCACTATTACCTCTTCTTTTCATATCTCCACTGGAACTTTCCTAATTCTTTCACCCACTCCCCCCCCAAAAACCCTCTGTGAATTATTCTTTTTGTTCTTTGTCTTTGCCTATTTTCCCTTGAGGTTTTGTTTTAGTTTCTTCTTGCTGAAGTGAGAGAAAAATAATTACATAGGTGAAATGTCTTCTTCCATCTGCTGTTTCTCTTCTTGAAATTTTTAAAGTATAATATGTGTACAGAGAATGTGCGGCTTCTATATGTATAGCTTGATGGTTTATTTATCCAAAGTGTAGAACTAATGTTGCCACTACCCAAGTCAATAAAAACAGAATTATCATTCCACCCAAAATGTACTTCTACCATGCCCCTCCTCATTACTGCCCAATATTAGATTCGGTTCTAACATTGAAAGTTCCTCTAGTTGTAGTTGTTGTCATTGTTGTTGAGTACCACTGAGTTGGAACCGACCCATAGATGAAACTCTAGTGTATTTTCAGAAGCAGTTAATTGCACGGGAGGAGATTGCTCATTCTTCTCCTGAAGAGCAGCTGGTAGATTTAAACCTTGTGTCTTTGGGATTGCAGTACAGCTTCTTGTGACTGGGCCACCAGAGTTCCCTAGTATCCTAGTTGTAGAGTATTATATTTTTAAATACTGCTGATTTTGTTCACTGATCATTCACTTAAATATTTTCTATTTGTCGTCATATGGGAGAGTAGTTATCTTTGCTATATTTTTCAAATTTCAATGTTGTTATTGTTATGTGTTGTCGAGATGCCTGCGACCCATAGTGATCCTATCTAAAATAGCTCTGAAGCCTGCCCTGTCCTGAGCCACTCTCACTGACTCTGACACACCTACCCCCATTGCCCTGGTCACTCACTGTATCATTCCTTTTCATCTGAGGTCTTTCTCTCCTGTACTGTCCTTCACCCTTCCAAGCATGATGTACTTCTCCAAGCATCAGGCCCTCCAAGCCACATGCCCAAAGAATGTAAGACAAAGCTTCAAAATCCTAGCATAAGAGAAATTTGGTTTTGGTTTCACCCATTCCAAGACATACTTTTTCTTTTTTTTTTCTTGGCAGTCCATAGTATGTTCAAGACTCTTCTCCAGCACCACAACTCAAAGGCATCAATTCTTATGCTATCATCCTTAATCATTATCCAGCCTCATGATGCATAGCAAGTAATTGAGAAGACTTCGGACTGGAGCAGACACACCATATTCTCTAGACTTTCAGTACTCTGGAGAGGTCCCTAAAAGCAGATTCACCTACTGTAATTTATCTTTTGATTTCCTGACTGTTGGTGCCAGGAATGTTGATTTTAGATCTGAGCAAGCTGTAACTATTAATCTCAATCTCTTTTTCATCCGTCATGGTGCTTCCAGTTGGCTCAGTGGTGAGAATCTTTGTCTTCTTGATGTTGACCTTCAGTCCATATTGAAGACTACAGTCCTTGACCTTCTGCAGCAAGCAGTTCATGTCCTCCTCAGTTTCAGCAAGCAAGGTTGTGTCATCTGCATAATATAGGTTGTTGATGAGTTTTCTTCCAATCCTGATGACACAATCCTCTTCATAAAGCCCTGCTTTCTGAATGATCTGTTCTGCATACAGATTGAAAAGGTATGGAGACAGGATGCATCCCTGATACACTCCCTTCAGGATTTTGAACCATGCAGTGTTTCCCTGCTCTATTCTGAGGACTGTTTCCTGGTCCAAGTATAGATTTTGCAGATAGTGCTCTGGGATTCCCATTTTCTTCAAGGTTAATGACAATTTTTTGTGATCCAGTCAAATGTCTTTGCGTAGTCACTGAAACACAGATAGACATTCCTCTGGAACTCTTTGCTTTCTGCCAAGATCTATCTGACATTAGCAAAAATGTCTATAGTCCCATGACCTCTTCTAAACCCAGCTTATATTTCTGGCTGGGTTTAGAAGGGGTCGTGGTACTAGGGATATTGCAGCTGATGTTAGATGGATCTTGGCTGAAAGCAGAGAATACCAGAGGAATGTCTATCTGTGTTTCATTGACTATGCAAAGGCATTTGACTGTGTAGATCACAATAAACTATGGCTGACTCTGAGAAGAATGGGAATCCCAGAACACTCGATCATTCTAATGCGAAACTTATACTTGGACCAGGAGGCAGTCATCAGAACAGAGCAAGGGAACACTGCATGGTTCAAAATTGGGAAGGATGTACGCCAGGGATGCATCCTATCTCCATACCTTTTCAATCTATATGCAGAACAGATTATCCAGGAGGCTGGGCTCTATGAGGAGAAATGTGGGGTCAAGATTGGTGGACGATTTATCAACAATCTGCATTATGCGGATGACACAACCCTGCTTGCTGAAACTGAGGAGGACCTGAAGCGCCTGCTGCAGAGTGTCAAGGACTGAAGCCTACAATATGGATTGAGGCTCAATGTCAAGAAGACAAAGATTCTCACCACTGGACCAATTGGCAGCATCAGGATGGATGGTGAAGAGATTGAGATTGTACACAGCTTTAGTTTGCTTGGCTCCACAGTCAACAGTCTTGGCACCAGCAGCCAGGAAATTAAAAGGCGCATTGCTGTGGGAAAGTCTGCTATTAGGGACCTCTCCAAAGTACTGAAGAGCAATGGTGTCTCTCTGGAGACTAAGGTTCATCTGATACAGGCTATGGTCTTCACAATCACTTGTTATGCATCAGAGAGTTGGACAATGACCAAGGAGGATAGAAGGAGAATTGATGCCTTTGAGCTGTGGTGCTGGAGAAGAGTATTGAGAATACCATGGACTGCTCGGAAAACAAACAGATTTGTCCTGGAAAGGGTTAAACCGGGTGGCTCCTTGGAGGCAAGGATTCTGAGGCTCCATCTACCATACTTTGGACGTGTTGTGAGGAGAGACCGGTGCTTAGAGCAGGACATGATGTTTGGGAGGGTGGAGGAACAGTGCAGGAGAGGAAGGCCCTCTAAGAGGTGGATTGATTCAGTGACTGGGATAATTGGGATGGGAGTGTCAGAGACAGTGCGATTGGCACAGGACAGAGCAGAGCTTAGGGCTGTTGTACATAGGGTCACTATGAGTCGCAAGCGACTCGACGGAACATAACAACAACAATCTTCAGCAGGATTTTTTATGTGTGTGACATGAGTGATATTGTACAATAATTTCCACACTCTGTGGGAGGTCACCTTTTTTTGGAATGAAAATAAATATGGGTCTCTTCCACTCAACTGGCCAAATAAATTTCCTCTAGATTTCTTGGTACAATCTGATGAGTATGTCCAGGGTGGCATCTGTTTGTTGAAATATGTCAATTGGTATTCCATCAATTCCTGGGGCTTTATTTTTGCCAAGTCCTTCAGAGCATCCTGTACTACCTCCTTCATTGCCATTGAGTCTTTATCATATGTTTCTTGAAATTCTTCCATGTCAACAAACTCTTTTTGGTATAGTATATTCTTTTTCAGTATCAGATTAATAGTTATGGAAGCTATGTTATGAAAATTTTACCATTTCACCAAGACAAGCATGAACTCACCATAGGCATGGCAATGAATTCACCTTAGGCTCATCTGCCCAACTCTTTTTATGAGGCATTCCTAGGTTTCTAATCCTGTGAAGAAATTGATAAATGCCATTTTAGCACCAAAATGGCTTGGGAGTCCAATGTGCTTGGGGAATTCTGGATTCTATAAAGCTAAACAGAGTTTTTTCTCCTGTATGTCCTTTTCATTGCAAATCTTCTCAAAACTTTCCTCTGAGTCTCCCAGAGTGGAACAGGAAGGAAGCTCCCAATGATAATTAACTAATGACTCCCTTTTACATGGAAATAACTAGAAAGTTTAGGTGAGGTAATGGCACCAGGAATATGATTACTGATGTCAGATAGATCCTGACTGAAAGCAGAGAATACCAGAAAAATATCTGTCTGTGCTTTATTGACCATGCAAAAGCAATTGACTGTGTGGATCATAATAAACTATGGCTAGCATTGAGAAGAACAGGAATTCCAGAACACTTATTATTACTTATTTATACTTATATAAAATCTATACTTAGATCCAGAAGATGTTGTCTGAGCAGAGCAAGGGAACATTGCAGGATTTAAAAATTAACAAAGTTGTGCATCAGGGTTGTATTCTTTTTTTATAACTATTCAACGTATTGCTGTTATTTTGTTGTTGTTGTTGATTGCCATCAAGTCAAGCACTATTCATAGTGACTCATGAACAAAAGGTCTGAAGCCTTTCTATAACTATTGTTATTTATCAAAGTTCGTAGAGTTTCCCGAGGCAAGTTGTTTAGGAAGTGGATGCCACTCCTGCTCCCAAACCTGCCTTAGTCTGGGAGCTCCATCAAACACTGTTCACCATGGGTAACCAATATGGATTTTGATACCCCAGTGGCACAAGGTGCAGCATCACAGCAACCTCAGGTTACTTCAGTACAGCATATTCACAGAAGAGTGCTGCATCACTTAGAAGAATGTTCCTCCAAAATAACAACCAACTTTTAAATACAAAGGCCTTGCCTGAGATCTTGTTGACTCTAAATAAGAGGCTTAAATAACAAAACAGCCAATATAATATGTTGTTGTTGTTGTTATGTGCCTTTGAGTTGCCTGCAACATATACCAACCATAGGTACAGCAGCTCTGAACCCTTCTCTCTCCTAAGCCAGTCTTACTAATTCTGACAAAAGAATCCCCATTGCCCAAGATACTGTATCAATCTATCTCATCCAGTGTCATCCTCTCCTGCACTGTTTCTCCCTCCTACAAGCATGATGTCCTTATCCAAGGACCAGTCTCTCCTGGCCACATGCCCAAAGTATATGAAAGCATGTGTGCCCCCAAGGAGAGACTTGGTTTCACCTTCTCTTAGACAGACCAATTTGTTTTCTTGGTAGCCCGTGGTATGTCCAAGACACTTCTCACCACAACTCTAAGGCTTCTATTCTTCTTCTATTATTCTTAGTCATTGTCCAGCTCTCTGAAGCATAACAAGTAATTGAGAAGATCATGGTCTAGTACTGAGCAAATAATTTGAGAGTTTGGATTTATTAAGAAGAATATGGGATTAGGATCTGAGGAAGACTCAACAACTTGCATATGCAGATGAAAAAACCTTATTTGCTGAAAATGATGAGGACTTATAAGGCATTTGCTGCAGAAAATTAAGGACTACAATCATATATCAATATCATGAAAACAAAATTCCTAGTCAATGAGCAAATGGGCAACACCATAATAGATAGATAAAATATTGAAATTGTCAATTATTTCACCATACTTGGATCCACAATCAATATGCTTGGTACTAGCAGTTAGGAGATGAAGAGGTGTATGTTGTCGATGCTGTTGTTAGGTGCTGTGAAGTTGAATATGATTCATAGCAACTCTATGAACAAAAAATCTGAACCTTATTCAATCACACCTCCTGACACACAAGAGCCCGTTGCAACAGTCACCATGTCAGTCCAGCAGGTTGGGGTCTTCCTCTTCTTTGCCTACCCTCCACCCTTCCAAGCATCATGTCCTTCTCCTAGGAATAGCACCTCCTAGCAACATTCCCAAAGTATGTGAGGCAAAGCCTCATCATTCTTGGCCATCTGTGGGATGTTAACTGCTCTTCACCAACACCACCGTTCAAAGACATCAACTTTTTTTTTCTGTCATCCTTACTCATTGTTCAGCTTTCACATGCATAGCTGGTGATCAGAAAGACTATGGTCTGAATTAGACACACCTTAGTCCTCAAATTGACATCATTACTCCTCAATTAAGAGATGTATAGCATTAGGAAAGTCTGATTTCAGAGAACTCTCCAAACTTTATGAAGAGTAATGATATCAGTTTAAATATTAAGGTATTTCTAATCAAAGTCATGGTTTTTCCAATAACCTGCTATGCAACTGAGAGCTGGACAATGAATAGGGATGATAGAAAAAGAAGTGATGCCTTTGAGTTGTGTTTGGAAAAGAGTACTGAATATCCCTTGAACAGCCAAAGGAATTAACAATTATATCTTGGAAGAGGTGCAAGCAGAGTGCTCCTTGGAGGCAAGGATAGTGAAGCTTCATCTCACATATTTGGGGCATACTACTTCTTGGAATGAGACATTAGGCTTGGAAAGGTAGAGGGTCAGTGAAGGAAAGGAAGGCCGTTAGTGAGATGGAACAATACAGTGGCCATGTCAATGAGTTCAAGTTTGCCAAGTAGAATAACAATAGTACAGAATAAGACAGTTCAGATTTGTTGTTGGTAGAGTCACTATGAGTCATACACAACTCAGCAGTAACAACCACAACCTGGAATTAAGGTAGACACATTTTCCATAGTCTTCTGTCTCTACAGGTCCTTTTTCCCCTTGAAGACAATCTCTTGCAGGGGTCATTTAGGTGACTCTCACTGTGAGCACAGAGTGTTTGCTCTTATCCATAACAACTATGGTCTGCTATGACAATACCTAATGACCCAACCAAACCCATGCATATCATATAGTAAATCCTAGCCCTTGACCTCTAACAGGAGAATTATCAGGCATAGAACTGAGAACCTGGAAACAACTCCATCCACTTACGAACAATCGATCTTTTAAAAGAGGAGGATTCTGCTGCAAGAAACCAAGCCCGGTGTGACATGGACAGCCTGCAAGTATCTTCTAGCTGCTGTTTCCCTAGTGTCTGGTAAGGGCTGTGGCCCAACCCAGGCAAACTTATACCCTGGCTGGTGACAGAACCACTGCCAGCCAGGTTGAGGTGTGGCAGTTTCACTGCTCAGATGCCATATCCAATGTCTAGCACTAGTAGCTACGTTATGCAGGATCCCTAAATCTCAAGCAGAAGGGGACAGAATAGCTTGACTGGGGTGGAGATACCATTTCTGGAAGGGAACAAAAGGCTTCCTGGTTTGCCATTCATGTCTCAGGCCAAGAAGGGAGCACAAATATACAAGTCATTCACAAAACATTGCCGTGATCTGGGTCACTATATAGTTACAACAACCCAACCTTTACTAAGAAAAGACTCATATGATGACATGAAAGCAACAGTCTGCCCCAGTCATCATGAAAAAACAAAATAACAATTATCCTAAAAAGGCAGACCCAGATAGAAACACCTAGAAGAAATATGTTGATATGGAGTTATTTGAACAGCTACAGAAGATGCCAATGATGAAAGAAACAATGGATGCCACTAAGAGAGCAAACACCCCAGATACAACAATGCAGAAGAAACACATTGATGAGGAGCAAACTAAATAACTGTGGAAGAAAATGCAAAATATGGGAGAAAGAACTGATAGCATAGATAAAGAAGTACAAGAACTTAAAAAAATCATCACAAGACAGAGAGGGTACAGCCAATACAGCACTGGAAATAATAGAAAAGCATGAAAATGCAATTCAGATAATACGACTGAATTGGCAGAAGTATCCAACATGCTAATAGGACAAAAAAGTAGAACTGAATAGAAGGAACAGAGAAGCAGTGGGCTGAAAGAAAAGAGCCTCACTGGAAACATACTAGATAAAAAAAATCTAAGATGAGGCATAGACAAAATGAAGAAAACATTCAAATCATGTGAGATAAAATCAAAAGGAACAACGTACTTATGACAAGAACTACGAACAAGGGAGTGACAGGGAAATCACTGAGAAAATTGCGGAAGAGATACTAGAAAAAAAATCTCAGATATTTTGAAGAATGGGGAAATCTACATTCAAGAAACCCAGCAAACATCAAATAGACTAGACCAAAAAACAAGAACATCCAAGACATATCATAGCCAAATTCTCTGAATTAAATGATAAGGATAGAATTATAAAAGTAGCATGAGAAAAAAAAGAGTCACCTACAAAGGGGAAATGATTAGATTAAGTTCTGATTTCTCAGCAGAAATAATGTGAACTAGAAGACAATGAGAAAGAATATACAGAAAGTCTAAAGACAATAATTGCCAGCCAAGGACCCTATACCCAGCAAAGCTCTCCATCAATTATGAAGGAGAAGTGAGATCCTTTACAGAAAAGAAAGAACTTTAGGAATGTGTGAAAACAAGACCAAAACTATAAGAAATGTTAAGTTGCATCCTTTACATTGTGACACCAAAGGAAAGTGGATGAACCAAAGTAACCAGAAACAATGGAGGCAGGGGGAGGGGCACAACAAAATGGCAATGGTAAAACCTGGCCTGATAATAATCACACTTAATGTCATTGTACTAATTGCACCAATCAAGAGGAAAGTAGTAGTAAAATAGATTCAAAAACCCCAAAGCCCATCAATATATTGCCTACAAGAGACACATTTAAAAACAGAAGAGAAAGGCTGGGGGAAAATATACCAAGCAAATACCATCCACAAAAAAAGCAGGAATGACAGGATGCCTGCGCCAGCCACGACACCTGCACCTGCGAAGAGAACTGGGAAGAGCAACAGTCTGCCAGCCACCGCAGAACTCCAAAGGAGTGAATACCGTGTGACCCCAGAGGAGCGATGACTACCAGCCACTGTGTGACCCCCCTGCAGCCCACGCCTGCGTGACCCCCAGACCCCCCACCACACAGGGTGCTGCTACATAATCCCCCAGCAGCGCCCAAGCTCCGCCCCCTACCTCTTGGTGGTAGGGTCCAAGCCCTGTGTTCCTTCAGCCCCCTAGTCCCTTGCTTTCACCCCCCCTGCCCCTGCCCCTCCTTGCAGCCCCACAATCACACACCTCAGCCCCTGCCTCAGCCCTGTGACCTCAGGGCACCACTGAGGATCCAGCCATCACCTGGAGTTATCAGCTGAGCTGCTGTGGAACTAACCTGGCAGGAGAACGGCCGGTAGGATCCTGGCTGGGTTTACTGGGACATTGCTGATTACCTGGGAGAGCACATAAGGGTATGCCCACTGGTGGGGAATTTGGCTGGGGCTCTCTTGGGCTACACCAACTGCCCAAAATGAGCCAGCCAGCTGGCTTCTGTGGACTCTGCAGACCAGCCAGAGGCTAGTGGGTTGGTGGGAATTTGACGTTTGACTTCGGATCCTGTCAGATCCAGGACTCTGCTGGAGCAGAGGCTGTTGTGTGGTGGCACCTGTGTAAGTGCCACCAGGCAGGGAACACTAACAAATCCATTGGTTAGGAAACAGAGAGCAGGAATTTGAGTAGGGACCCCAATCGTGAGCTCACTGAGACAGCAGAGGTTTGAGAAAGGTCCCCTAAGTGTTTGACCTGCCCTTGCGATCACCCTAACCCTTTGCCTACCTCACCCCATTTGGCTCCACACCAGCGCCTACATGTCTGGGCAATCAACTTGCCTTTAATCGGGAACACCTTGACGTGTCTTACCAACAAGAGATTGCCCTAGCAGGCTCTGAACTGACATTTCCCTGAAGTCAGAAACTCAGAGAAATGTACAAGTTCAGTAGCTGCCCAACTGATCTCAAGAGCATTGTCTTCAGATCAAGAACATATCGATGTCTCAAAGAAAGCAAACTATCCCACACAATACACAAGAGCAAAGCAAGCTGTCACTCACAAAGGGCGACACAGTAGCAGTAGAATCCCTGAACCCAGAAAGTCTCATGAAACTTTCTGACACAGAATTTAAAAGAGGAGTGACTGAATATATTCAATGGATGAAAGACAAACTTGATGAATTACAGGATACTAGAAGCAAAGACCAAGAGGAGCTCAAAAAAACAATGCAGAACATTACAGAGAAAACAAATCAGGCATTAGCAGCACTGGAAAAACAAGAATCCATCATTCAAAATATAAGGTTCAATGTTTCAGAGGCTGTCAACATGATGGAGGGACATATGAGCAGAGTTGATGAGATTGAACACAGAATCAATGAAATTGAAGACAAAATTGTAACCACTGACCTGCTAGAGCAAGAAGCAGACTCAAAAACAAAGAAAACGTAAGAATAACGCGGGACACTATCAAGAAAAATAACATGTGCACCACTGGAATCCCAGAAAAGGAAGAAGCAAGTAAAGGTACTGAAAAAGTTGTGGAAGAATTACTAGAGGAAAACTTCCCAGGCATAATGAAGAATGAGAGAATATGTATTCAGGAAGCTGAGTGAACACCATATAGATTAGACCCCAAAAGAAAAACATCAAGGCATATCATAGTTAAATTTGCCAGAACCAAAGATAAGGAGAGAATCCTGAAAGCAGCAAGGGAGAAACAAAGAGTAACCTATAAGGGAGAACAGATAAGATTAAGTGCCAATTTCTCAGCAGAAACCATGCAAGCAAGAAGAGAGTGGAAGGACATATATCAAACACTCAAAGAACACAACTGTCAACCAAGAATACTGTACCCAGAAAAATTATCCATCAAATATGAAGGACAGATAAGATATTCCCAGAAAAGCAGAACCTACAAGAGTTTGTAAAAACAAGACCAGCATTGCAGGAGAGACTCAAAGGTGTCCTTCTTACAGACATACCACAGAAAGCTCCATGGTCCAGAGTAACTAGCAACAACACCAAAAAGAACTCAACACAATGATAACAATAAAACCTAGCCTCTCAATTGTCACACTGAATGTGAACGGTTTAAATGCACTGCTGAAGAGAAAGAGAGTAGCAGATGGGGGGAAAAAAACAACCAAAATCCAGCAATATGTTGTCTACAAGAGACACACCTGAAAAGTGAAGATAAAGACAGGCTAAAAATAAAAGGGTGGGGGAAAATGTACCAAGCAAATGGCAACCAGAAAAAAACAGGAGTAGCCATATTAATCTCTGATAAAATAAATATCAATGCAAAAAACCATAACAAAGGACAAGGAAGGTCACTACATAATGCTGAAAGGGTCAATAGAACAAGAGGACATAACAATAATAAATATCTATGCACCAA
>NW_006400194.1:373773-380422 GCF_000299155.1 Elephantulus edwardii | reverse complement strand
AATAAATAATTAAAGATTAAAAAAAGAAAATATGCTGTAAAAAATATGCTGTTAGGGATCTTTTCATAGTACTAAAGAGTAATGATGTCAGATTAAAGACTAAGGTGTGCTGATGCAAGTCACGGTCTTCTCAATTGCTTGCTATGCATCTAAAAGTTGGACAAGGAATTAGGATGACAGAAGAATTGATATATTTGAGTCGTGGTGTTGACGGAAATTACTAAATATCTTATGGGCTGTCAAGAGAACAAAAGGGTCTGTCTTGGAGAAAATGCAACCAGGGTGCTCCTTGGAGGCAAGGATGGTGAAACTCTGCCTCACATTTTGAGCCTTTCCAAGGAAAGGTCAGTCTTTGGAGAAGGACATTATACTTGGAAAGGTGAAGAATTTAGTGTAAGAAAGGAAGACCCACAATAAAATGAATTGCTATGGTGATTGGGGGGAAAAAATGGGCTTAAATATATCAGAGATGGTGAGAATGGCACAGAATAGTGGACAGGTGAAAAGTTCAGATTCATACAATTGCAATGAGTCAGTTAGCTTGACAGAAAGTGCCTACACATAAATACAAAATCAAGCCTTTTGCTGGGCTCTGCCTTGTGTAATAGCACTGTGGCCAAGACTCATATTCAGTGTAGTAGCCTCCATAATCCTTCAGCTATCCCTGGCTTGTGAGTCCTACCAGCAGGGTTGTGGTTTCACATAGTCAGACATAAGATGTTTTGGAAGAATGGAAAGACAATAAAAACCATAGAAAGAGTCCATCAGGTCTTGACTATCTCTCAGCTGCAAAAGAAGGTCCTTCATAGATGAGGACTTACTGCACAGTGTCCTGGCTCCCAAGAAAGACAAGATAAGGTAAAGAAGGTCAAGACAGAGAACTCAGATAATTGATCTTTGAGCCTTTCAAGATGAGTTAGTCGGACATGTCTAAGGAGAAATAGGGAGGAAAAGCAGCTGGTGATGGTGACCTGAGGAAGGAGGAGAAACGTTAGACTAGCATCAGATGGAGGAGGCCCTAAGGACAGTCGAATGAATCTTGAACTAGACTCCTTTGTCTTTGAACTATACTTACACTTTGGCCAACTGAATTATGGCTCTATGACATTTGCACCCTATCTCTGGGCATCGTAAGATAATCCCTAAACTCCCTGAGCTGATATGATGTTATGTAATGGTGTTACTTGGGGCCCATGAATGTTGCAGAAGATGCCTCAGGGACACCTAGAAGGGGATAGAAGTTCAATTCAGGTCTCCCATATAACTTTAATAGGAGAGAGAACATACAATCTCATTTTTTACTCCATAGATTTCATTTGAGTTAAAAACCATGGGATATTACTACTACTTCAAACTCCACAGCAGACATTATCAGCTCTCTCTTCTTTTGACCCTTCCTTTTCCTCATTTCACCAACCTGGTTTTGGGGTTGGCTACTCCCCTTTGAACTCCACAATCCACACTTCAGTCAGAATGAGTTTACAAAGCAATCATTAAATTCCATCATTCCTGCTGTGTAGAAATTTACAGTAGTTCCTGCGGCAATTGGAATGAATTTCAGTTTCCTTTGGGACCATCTTCTCAAGCCTTCTCTGGCCTAGTTTGTTTATTTCTGTCTAATTTGTCTGCTTCAGTCTAAGCTTAGATCTTGTCTCTTCAGGGGAACTCACTGATCACTCTTTGAGTATTGTCTGAGCTAACCCTGGCTACCTCTTGCTTCCTTCTCTGGATTTAGCTCAGTTGGTTGGTATCTTGTTCAGCACTCACTGGCTAGCTTCGTCTTGCACATCTGCATATCACAGACACTTTGTGAACCTCTCATTCCATCAGCAAGTGGACAGAACCCATTCACCACTGCTGTGGAAACAGTTTCTTGTGTTTATATCCTGGACTGTGTGGTGCCTGTGCAACATGGCACATTCCACTTTGCTTCAGTTTACTGAGGACTGTAGTTATGATGGGATCCCATTTCACAGGTGAGACAGAGTGTCCTCAAGGTGTTTGGATTCATGCTTAAGGCCAGGAGAAGCCAAATAGTCATTGCTCTGAGCTGTTCTTTGGACACATGGCTCTTCATGAGGCCTGGCCTCTATATGGAGGTTGGACATTCTGGGAGAGGAGGGCCACCAGCCCTTCAGGGTGGAAGATAAACCATCCTCATGAAGATTGCATGTAGCCCTCTGGCTATAGGAGATATCTGCCATAGCTGAACTTGTTCATCAGCACAGTTATATGGGTTTTTGTACTTTAAATATTTCACTGGAGGTCACTGAGCCTCTAGATGTAAATTAATCCTTGGAGTCTGAGGAGTCCAAGACTTTGTGCTGGTGGGTAGAGACTGAATGCACAAGTGTACATGCTCAGATGTGTCCTCACCCTGGGGGTATGACCCAGCAGGGCATGATCAACTTGCTAAAGAGACAATATTTTGTACTAAGTGCTTCAGAAACCCACTTTTGAGCCACAGGACACTAGCAATAGCCTCACTGATGCACAGTCACAGCATATGCATGAATAAGATGCATAATGCCTGAGTTTCAGGCCCATTGTAAGGGTTAAAATGCTTCAAGACCTCTGTCCAGAGATAGTAGAAGTACCTATGAGGCAGTCAGTCTTTGGTCTGGTCTCAGATCTTGGAGTCAAGGCTTTGCAATTTGGCTGAGGATGTTCAGGCAGCATCCATTCTCTTTCCTGTACACCCAGGACTGAATGTGCCATGAGACAACCAGATCTGAGATGTCTAACTGACTGTACCAGGAGTTAGAGAAGTGGTATTGTCAGGATTACTAACAGCCAATGAGCTGTTGGGTGCTGGTACACCAGGAAACCTGTCTTTCTCCCTGATTCCTCCAAGGATAAAAGTGGAGGGCAAAAGCTTCAGATTCTAAGGAGTTATCTGGAAATAGGAAAGGAAGGCAAGCATCCTCTTTGGCCAGTCACCATACAAAAGCATGCATGGTCTCAGTGGTAGCCTCCATCTCTATATCTGCCCAGTGTTTACCACTGAGGCTGCATGCTCTGATCAGTACGTTCTTTAGACACATCCCAAGAAAAGCTCAGCCTTTCCATGCTTGGGGATGTGTTGTGATGGCTATGTGGCCTCGAGATCAAGACTCATCTCCTGAAATAACTCTGTGCCCTGGAAGCCAACATAGTAAAAAACAAGGACTCTGTGAATATATGCATGCAGGAGAAGCATCACCTCAGTGCTGGCAAGACCTCCTTGGAAAGATGCATACATACCCATGTTTCAATGTACAAAAGGGTAAAATGAAGAAAAGGGAGTAGGGTTTGTGCTGAAACTCACAGAGCACAAGGTCTGGGGGCCCTGGGACTTTCTTGAGCTCCATCCACTGCAGGAAGCTGCAAGCGCAGTTTCTGGTTGATAGAACACAAAACCCGAATGTCCCGACATTCAATTACATGGAAGTATTGAGCTTCGCCTGGAGCAAGCAGAGAGCAGAACAAGGGCATTAAGGGCACAGTAATAACCTGAGCTTGCATGCAGTTTTATCACTGCTTCAATAATTTCACACAACACTGCCCCTGGGATCTCCAGTAGCCTTGGGGAGGGCAGGTGATATTTAGTGAGGTGATAGAATGTGAGATGAGGGGGTCTCTGCCCTTATTAGATGACACACTTCACAAGGACAGAACTACTACTTTAGAAGCTAGTTCTTCTAAATACCTGCAGGCTTGTCTGCTGGAGAACATGCTGAGGGTTTTCTGATGATTTAGCCTATGTTCGTTCCCATTCCCCACTCCAGACTGATCCCTGGAAGACTCCTGTATCTACCACATGCTTAGACATATGTCTAAGGCTCTATGCTTCTTTGAACTGTTCTTCCTGCTACACAAATTGTTTGTGTGTATATTCTGTCTTCCCAGTTAGTTTCATAAGCTTCTGAAGACTTCCCCTGCTCTGCACATTGCACGATGTAGGAAAAGGATAGTCCTTGACTGTATGCCTGTCTATCTTACTTGGCATTTAAGTCCTACTGTGAGCTTCATATTTTAACTAGGGAGGGACTGTGTATCTTCACCTCTTCCCAGATCCATGATCAACCCAGGTTCTGCCAAGTGTAGAGATACTCAAAATGGGCCAACTGATTGAGTGCCTGCACGGGTGAGGAGATAAAAGGCCTCCATCCTTTCCACAGAGGTTCCTGGTAATGATGTTAGAGTCACCAACTCCATCTCATTTAGCCAAACATATTCTTAGTTCTGCTAGGGACAGTGCAGGTGGATCAGTGCCTCTGTGGACAGGAGGCCCAGTACCAGGGCTGTGAGTTTCCAGGCTGACTTGTAGGTTTGCTTAGATGTTGGCAGATTATGTGAGTTTCCCCTCCCACTGTATAAATTATTTTAAAAGCTATTTTTAATTCAGTAAAAGTTTAAAAGTCATATTGGTTTTTAAGTCAAGCATTCATACACATTTTGTTTGTATTTATTATATTAGCAATTTCAAAAGAACAAAGGCAAGAAAGAAAGAAAAGATTTCGAAAAATACTACATAACTTGGGAGAAGCTGAAGAGCATTATGTTGAGTGAACTAACTCAGTCTCATAAGGACAAACACTGCATAAGACAATTATTGAAGAAACAGGAGGATAACTACTAAGAGTTTCAGGGGGACAGGTGAAAGAGTAGGGAGGTGGGCAAGGGGGACATCAAAGTGTCAAGTCACAGAATTTGGTGGACAATTTGGTGGGCAGAGGGAAGGAGTGAAGGAAATGGGAAGGGGGGAGGACAAAAAAAGATCAAACTCTGAAAATTGCATTAGAACATTGAGAGGCCCAAACAAAGGTAAGAAATGTTGAAGTAAAAGAGCTGAATCTAAGCTTTCAAAGGGCCAATTGAGAACACAGTTGAGTATTATAACAAAAGGTGTAAAGAATTGGAGTTAGACAATCAAAAGGGAAGAACACACTCACATTTCTCAAGCTGAATGAATTGAAAGACCAATTCAAGCCTTGACTAGCAATAGTTAAAGGTTTATGGAGAAAATCTTGAATGACAAAATAAGTATCAAAAGAAGATGGAATGGATACCCAGAGTTGTTGTATCAAAAATAATTGATTAACAATGGACCATTTCAGGAAGTAGGATATGATCAAGTTATTGTTTTTGTCCAATGTTGTTGTATGGACTATGGCTTCTAGCACTCTCTAAACCATAAATCCGAACCTTGCCCTCTCCTATACCATCCCTATGACTTCCACCATCCTCAAGCCCATTGTTGAGGATCTTCCTCTCTTTCTTTGATATTCAACCTTGCCCAGCATGATGTATCTTTTGAAGGACTGGTTCCTCTTGTGAATATTCCCAAAGTGAAATGAAGTTTAACCATGTTTGTCTCTAAGGAGCATTCTGGTTGCACTTCTTTCAAGGCAGAGACATTTGTTCTTTTGGTAGTCCACGGTTTATTCAATACTCTTCTCCAACACCACAGTTTAAAGACATCAACTCAATATGATTAAGAACAATGGTAATGAAAGAAGAAGCTCAAGTTGCACTGCAGGCATTGCCAAGAAATAAGACCCTAGGAACTGATGGAATACCAACTGATATGTTTCAATAAACATAAATAGCCTGGGTATGTTCACTAGCTTATAAAGAAATTTGGAAGGCAACTAAATGATTCACTGATTGGAAGAGATCCATATTTGTTACCTTTTTTTTTTAAAAAAGGTGACCTAATAGAATGTGGAAATTATTGAACATTAATATTCCATAAAGTAAGATGATTTAAAAACATGAAACTGCCAGAAATTAAAATCATATTTGGAAGAGACTATAGAAAGAGGGATATCACTGCTGATATTAGATGGGCCTTGGCTGAAAGCTATTTAAACAGAAAGATGTTTATTTGTGCTTTGTTGATTATGTAAAGGCATTTGTCCCTGTGTATCATAAAATATTATGGATAACATTAAGAATAGGAATTCCAGAACATTTAATCACGCCCATATGAAACATACACATATTCCAAGAAGGGAACATAACAAGGGAACATTATATGGTTTTAAATTATTAAAAGTGTATGTCAACACTGTATCTTTTCTCCAAACCTATTCAATATGTATGCTGAGCAAATCATTTGAGAAGCCAGACTATATAAACAAGAATGTGACATCACAATTTGATGGGTGGAGGGAGGGACTGATAAAGGAAAGGGGAAAGATCCAGCGTGAAAAACAATGTATGTGAAATTTATGAACTTTGTACGTAAACCAGTATAAAACAAATAAAATAAAATAAATGTAACATTAGGATCTACATTAAGCAGATGACACAATCTTGCTTACAGAAAGCCCTTACAAAGACTTATAGCCTTCAGTATGGATTACATTTCAATATTAAGAAAACAAAAATGCTGACCACTAGACCAATAGGCAACATGATTATAGATAGAGAAAAGACTGAAATTGATAAGAATTTCATTTTACTGGGAATAGCAATCAATACCCATGGAACAGGTTTGAGGCCTTGAACACTAATGAGCGAAGACCAGATGAGTTGTGGGAGGATGTCAAAGATATCATTCAGGAAGTGTGTCATTACAAAGACAGAAGAGGAAGAAAAGACCAAAATGGATGTCAGAAGAAACTCTGAAGATTGCACTGGAGCGTAGAGAAGCCAAAGCACA
>NW_006400194.1:368816-372073 GCF_000299155.1 Elephantulus edwardii | reverse complement strand
AGCTGTTGTGCATAGGGTCGCTATGAGTCGGAAACGACTCGACGGCACATAACAACAACAACAACAGCCCATGGTAACGGCAGTCATGAACTCAAAACACATGTTGCATTGAGAAAATCTGTGAAGGAAATATTTAAAGTGCTAAAGAACAAAGATGTCAGTTTAAAGTCTAAGGAGTATCTGATCCAAGGATATTTTCAATTGCTTCTCAAGTATCTGAAAGTTGGACAATGACTAAGAATGATGGGGTGGGGGAAAATTGATGTCTTTGAATTGCAGTATTGCTGAAGACTATTTAATATTCCACTGTCTGTCAAAAGAACAAACCAGTCTTTTCTTGGAGGAAGTGCAAGCAGGGTGCTCCTTAGAGGTATGGATGGTGAAACTACATTTCAAATCCTTAGGCATTAATGTTAGGAGGGGACACAATCTTGCTTGCTGCCAGTGAGGAAGACATGAAGTGCTTGCTACAGAATTCAAAGACTAACCACAGTATTCTGTATCAATACACCTCAACATCATGAAAACGAAATTCTTAACATTAGGCTAATAGAAAATATTATGATAGATGGAGAAAAGATGGAAATTGTTGACAATTTTAATCTTGCTTGGACCCACAATCAGCACCATTGGTACTAGCATTTAAGAAATAAAAAGATGTACCACATTGGAAACATATGCTATCAGGGAATTCTCCAAAGTACTGAAGAGCAATTATATCAATTTAAAGACTACATTATGCCTGAACCAAGCCATGTTTTTTTCATTTACTTGCATCTGAGAGCCAGACAATGACCAAAAGGACAGAAAAAGAATTTGTGGCTTTGAGTTGTGTTGGAAAAGATACTGAATATCCCATGGACTGGGAACAAAACTGTCTTGGATAAGGTGAGACCAAGTTGTCCCTTTAAAGCAAGGATGGTGACACTTTGGGCACATTGTTAGGAGGAGCAAGTTCTTAAAGGAAATCATGCTTGGAAGGTGAAACATAATAGAAGATGGAGACTTTCACAAGATGGATTAACATGATGACTGTATATTGGAAATAATGAGGATGGTGCAGCATAGGCAGTTTGAGTTCAGATAATTTCTTATGAAAAAGGGTCACCTATGAGTCACAGTTGACTCAACTGTACAAAACAACAAGTCTTTGGAAAAGTTATCATATTGGAAAAGGTAGAGAGTCAGTGAATAAGAGGATACTCTACACAAGATGATTTGACACAATGGCTGAGACAATGAGCTAGAACATGGTAGGATTTTGTTTGTGAGGATGACACATGATAGAAAAAGGTTCCAATATGTTGTTTGTAGGTTTGCTACTAGTTGTAGTCAATTCAACAGCATATGGCAACAACAATTTACAATTTCATTTAATCATTCATACCCATTTTGTTTTATTACATTATTATTGTAATTACATGAATTATAATTGTTAATATATTTAATAACAATGCAATATATTTAATTACAAATACAGTTTTGGGTTTTTTTGTTTTTGTTTTTATTTTGAGGGCAAGATAGTAATGATAGATTTGTTAGAAAGTTACATCTCCAAAGGGCTGGACCTCGCTCCATGAAATGAGAAGGTCCCAAACATAGTTCTAATATTTTAAAATTTATTTTTATTTTATATTGATTTGCATATAAAATTAATATACATTGTGTTTCATTAACATACATTGTGTTTCACACATTCCTTCATTCACATTGTGTTTTATATGATCATTCCCATACATTGCTGTTGTTCTGTACCATCTGCTTGTGACTCATAGCAATCTTATGTACAACAGCTCTGAACTCTGCTGTATCCTGTACCAACCTTATTGTCTCTGACACACTTCCCCTGATTACCATAGTTACTGAATCAATCATCTCATTGAAGGTCTTCCTTTCTTGTGCTGTCCCAGCCCTCTTCCAAGCATGATGTCCCTCTTTTTAAAAAAAATATTTTTTAATTAATATTTTAATGAAAGTTTACAGAAAACTTGGATTTCCGTTCATTTATTGTTGCACATTTTCCTCCCTATCCACACAGTTCACTTTTCTCTTTAAAAAGATTCTTTCATTGTTGCACAATTTCCTCCCTCCCCACCCCCCACCTTAGAGGCCACTTTGCTATGCACCTCTTATTCTGGACTGTTGTCAGGCAAATAATACCAAATTGTATATTTATTTTTATTCTGATTTATTTACAAAGTTTGAATATATGGTTTTTCACAAAGATCCTTCTCATTTCCTTCACTTCACCCCCCATCAAATTGTACAACCCTATGATTAAAACCCTAATTCCCTCCCCTCCACTCCTCTATTTCCACCCTCCCCCCTGCCTTGGATCTTCATACTCATTCTATAATAATGGTTTTATACAATATTGTCCATGTGGGACCGAGTTAGTTTACTCAGCATAACGCTCTCCAGTCTCTTCCAAGTTAGGGAGTAAATTACAAAATGATTGCTCCTGCATACTGCATAGTATTCCATTATGTGAATGTACCATAATTTCTCAAACCATTTGTTTGTGGTTGGACATCTGGACTGTTTCCACGTTCTTGTGATGGTGAATAATGCTGCTATGAACAATGGTGTGTAAGTTTCCATTTGAGCCTTAGTTCTCATTTTCTTTGAGTATATTTCAAGCAATGGCATAGCTGGGTCATATGGAATTTCTATGTTCAACTTTTTGAGGAACCTCCAAAGTGTCTTCCAGAGTGGTTGTCTCAACAACAATGCATAAGAGTTCCTATTTCACCACATCCTCTCCAACATTTATCACTTGTCCTATTAAACTTTGCCAGTTACTGAAGTGAGATGGTATCTCATTGTGGCTTTAATTTGCATCTCTCTTATTGCCAGAAGCATTTCTTTATATGTCTGTTGGCCATTTGAATATCTCTCTCTTTGAAAATTCTTTCCGTATTTGCCCATTTTGTAATTGAGTTATCAGACTTGTGGAGGCGCAGGAGTTTTCTATAAACTTCCGTTATGAGACTCTTGTCTGAGATGGTATTGCCAAATATATGTTCCCAGTCAGTAGGTTTTCTTTTCACCCTGTTGGAAAAAGGTTTTGAGGAATACAGGGATTAAATCTTTAGAAGATCCCACTCATCAATGTTATCCTCTTCAGATTGTACATTTCTGTCTGTATTTGGCAGTCTCTTCATACCATAGAGTCGGGCTTCTTTTTTTTATAATTTTTTATTTTATTTCTTTACAGAGGTTTGGGGTTTCCATTCATTCATTGCCGCAATTTTCTC
>NW_006400194.1:353115-367196 GCF_000299155.1 Elephantulus edwardii | reverse complement strand
GTATAAATTGCCTTTGGTAGTATTGCCATTTTCACAATATTGAGTCTTCCTATCCATGAGCAAGGGATATTCTTCCACTTCTCCAGATCTCTTTTTGTTTCTTGTAGTTTTTTAATTTTTTATTTTTTTAAATGTTTTGTAATTTTCTTTGAGTAGCTCCTTTGTGTACAGCATATTTTCTTAATGGACCTTGTCTACTGAGTTTTTTATTATTGGCACAAAGATTATTGGTTGTGAATTCAAGTAAAATTAAATCCTTAACTATTTTAATTTTTTCTCTATCTCTTATAATAATTGCTTAATGGCCCAGTGATGAATATTTTTGTTTTCTAATGTTGAGATGTAATCCATATTGAAGGATGTAATCCTCGATCTTCTGCAGCAAGGGCTTCAAGTCCTCATCTACCAAGCTCCAGCCCCGATATAGTGAAACAGTTCCGCTGAGAGAAGGGATGAGGATTAAATGAAGACGCAGAGAGCCTCCTTGTTCATCACGAATCCCTCTCTGACCCTCATCATTTTCAGTGAACAAAGTTGTATCACCCTAATAACACAGGTTGTTGATGAGTCTTCCTCCGATCCTTATGCCAAATTCTTCTTCATAAAGTCTGGTGTCTCAAACTATTTGCTCAGCATACAGATTGAAGAGGTATGGAGAAAGGATACAGCCCTTAATTTTAAAACATGCAATGTTCCCTTGCTTTGTTCAGACAACAGCTTCTTGGTATAAGTAAAGGTTTGCATGAGCACAGTTAAGTCTCTTGGCCTTTATAGGACCATGTCTCACCAAAGAAGACTCCTCCCACACTATGATATCTGTACCTTTGCTTGTCCTTGGGATTTGCTCTTAGGGGTACAACACTTAACTTGTCAGTTTCTTGTATGGAAGTGATTTACATGTTGCTGCTTTTTGTAGCTTATATATACATATTTGTTTATCATCTGCTGTCAGGGACCTCTCCAGAGTACTGACGAGCAGCGATGTCACTCTAGAGACTAATGTGTTCCATGACCTTCACAGTTACCTGCTATGCATCAGAGAGGTGGACAATGAATATTGATGACAAAAGAAGAATCAATGCCTTTGAGTTGTAGTGCTGAGGAGTATTGAGCATGGACCTTGGACTGTTAAGAGAACAAACAGATCTGGCCTGGAAAGGGTGAAACCAGGCTGCTCCTTGGAGGCAAGGATTTTGCAGCTATGTCTCACATACTTTGGGCATGTTGCTAGGAAAAGGACATAATGCTTGGAAGGGTGTCGGGACAGCACAAGAGAGGAAGACTCAGGATGAGATGGATTGACTCAATGACTAGGGTAATGAGTGTAGGTGTATCAGAGACAATGAAATTAGGTCAAGATAGAGAAAGCTTCAGAGTTGTACATATGGTTACTATGAGTCTCAAATGACTCGTCAGCACATAACAACTTATGTGCACAGTCTTTGTCTGTTAATTGTTGGACTAAAGACAACTTCCTAGATTAAGGCAAACTAGGAAAGAGGATTGGTCATCTACTTCTTTTTCATAATTTTTTTATTTTAATTGGAATTTTAATGAAAGTTTACAGAAAAGTTAGACTTTCCTTCATTTATTGTTGCACATTTCATGCCCTTTCCTCCCCTTCCCTCTCCCCCAGTTCACTTTTTGTTTTTTATATTCATTCATTGTTGTATGATTACCTCCCCCCATCCCAGTCCTCTTTGCAATATACCTCTTATTCTGGAGTGTTGCCATACGTATAATGCCTAATTATATATTCCTTTTAAACAGTTCTTTCCTTCACCTGTTCTAATGCAATGTTCACTATCTCTCCGTTCTTATTCTACTTTCCTCCCAACCACCCGGCCCCCATATCAGACATGCTTTGTAACAGTGGTTCTATGCAGTATTTGTCCTTTTGTGACTGAGATATCTTCCTCAGCATAATGTCCTCCAGGGTCATACATATTGGTAATGTCTTATGATGGTAATAGGGTTGCTATGAGTCACCTATGACTTGAAGACACTTAACAACAATAACAACAACAACATTCATTTCTTAAATGTCATGTCTTCAAAAACCCTATCAACAATAGAAGAAAGTGTTCTTCTAATAGTGTTAGATATAGCACTGCAAATAGAAACTTCACATCAAAAAAACATTCAAAATGAGGATAAATAGCTGCAGACGTCCATTAAAAATTAATACATGAAATATATACAAAGTATGACTGTAAGAAAATTCAAAGTTTTTCTTAGTTCCAGCTCTGTGTTTTCTTTGTCACTGTAGAGAAATCCAACTGATTTCTGTATGTTGATCTTGTATCCTGCCACTTTGCTAAATTGGTCCACTGTGTCCAAAAGTTTTCTTGCTGAGTCTTTAGGGTTTTCTAAGTATACTATCATGTTATCTGCATAGAGGGATAATTTTACCTCCTCGTTGCCAATTTGGATACCTTTTATTCCCTTCTCTTGTCTTATTGATATCACTAAGACTTCCAAAACAATATTGAATAAGAGAGGTGATAGTGGGCATCCTTGCCTAGTTCCTGTTCTTAAAGGGAATGCCTTTAACCTCTCTCCATTGAGAACAATGTTGGGTCTCAGGTTTGCATAAATGCTTTTTACTATGTTGAAGAAATTCCCCTCTAGTCCTATTTTGTTGAGTGCTTTAATCAGGAAAGGGTGTTAGATTTTGTCAAAGGCCTTTTCTGCATCAATTGATAGGATCATGTGGTTCTTCTTATTTGCTTTGTTAATGTGATGAATTACATTAATTGTTTTCCTTATGTTGAACCATCCTTGCATACCTGTTATGAATCCCACTTGGACATGGTGAATTATCTCTTTGGTGTATCATTGGATTCTATTCGCCAGTATTTTATTCAGAATTTTTGCATCAATGTTCATGAGAGATATTGACCTATAGTTTTCTATTTTGGTGCTGTCTTTTCCTGGCTTTGGTATCAAAGATATGTTTGCTTCATAGAATGAATCTGGGAGGATTCCATCTTGGAAAACAGTATGGCGCTTTCTCAAAAAGTTGCAAATAGAGATACCATTTGACCCAGCAATTCCACTACTGGGAATATACCCTGAAGAGATCGTAACTGACATCTAAGCAGATATATGAACACCCATGTTTATTGCAGCTTTGTTCACAATAGAAAGGAGTTGGAAACAACCTAAGTACCCATCAACAAACGAATGGATAGAGAAGCTGTGGTATATTCACACAATGGAATACTATGCTGCATTGAAAAACAAGGAACTCATGCAATATTATTCAAAATGGTTGACTCTGGAAAACATTATGCTGAGTGAAATATCCCAGTCACAAAAGGACAAATATTACATGGTGCCACTGTGGTAAAAGAGGACTGACCTTGGATCTAAATCGTTGAAGCATCCTCCTTTGTTTCCAGCTGAGGCCTGTCAGTCCTGTAAGCCACGAGGACCTGATGTGGGCCACCCTTGGCCATGTGTCCTTCAGATTCACACTTAAAGCAAGTGAGTGGGAGCGTCCTCTCTACTCCTTTGCCTATCTGTGGCTCTCATCTGTGACACTGTCTGCTCAAGTGGCCCAGCTTTCCACAGTGGAAGCAATTCTGACCTCCTTTATTACCTTTCCAGCATGAAGTAGCTAAGAGAATACGCCGTCCCCTTTTCCTTATGAATCAGGGTGAAGTCTCTCTCAGGGAGGAGTGATAGGGAATGGTAAAGAACACAATGACAAAGGAGATTAATCAGAACTGACATTGACAAGCACTGTGGCAATGGGACAATTAAAACAGACCTTCAAGGGGGGGGAAGAAACGAACTGGGGGAGAGGGTAGAGAAAATAGTGCAACAATGAATGAATGGAAACCCCAAATCTCTGTAAATGTTCATTAAAATTAATAAAATTTAATTAAAAAGGGGGGTAAAGAAAAGAAAATTAAAAGTTGCCAAAAATGAAACGGAACACATAAAGATGGCATTCTAGGTATTAACAAGTTGAAATGGACTGGCATTGGCCACTTTGAATCAGACAATCATATGATTTACTATGCCTGGAATGAAAATGTGAGGAAGAATAGGTTTGCATGCATAGCAAAAACCCAAAAGTAATGGGCAATAGAAATGCAAGTAAAAATGTTAAGAATTGGGACAGACCAATAATTCACTATAGATATTTTTTTATACTGTGATGATTCTTACCAAAATAGGCTGTTTCTAAAGTCTGTGAGGCTATTCAAAAGGACAACTTCTCAATGTTTTTCCCAGGCACTGAGCAGCCATATCATTCAACTGTGCCCTTGCTTCCCTTCTAGAAAGTGATATGTCAAGCTAAAACCATCAGTTTTATCACTGAAACTCAGTGCCCCTCCTGTGCTCTGCATGTGGCAGAGTCAGGCCTAGGACCCCTCACTGTGGACATCAGTTCACTCTGATGGTTCACTCACCTCTCCCTGGGTGTGGGGCAGGCTGCTTTCAAAGTGCCTGGTTATCCCATTCTCCAGCCTCAGGTCAGTCGGTAGACCTTGGATACTGTACAATGGACTGACTGCTAGTCCCATTTGTAGACAAGTGTACTTGGAAGAAGAAATCAAGGTTCTCTAACAAAGGCCATGTCATTTCTCCCAGATATACCTGATCCATCCTACTTGGAGACCTGGTCAGGCAGAGTCCTTCTGCCAGATCACATAAAGTTTCATCTCCTCTGCTCAGGAGCTGGTTCAGCCCCAACCACGCCCAGTGCAATACATCCTTCTCTTGCACCTTGTGATGTGGGCCTGTGAGAGGTTCTACTCACAGTCTATACTTTTTGTGCTCCCACCATCTCACCTATCCACCATCTGGTTCCTTGGAAATCTCCAGATCTAACCAAAGCTTGAAATCTCTGGGAAGGACACTTCTCAGTCCCATGAGTTGCTCAGGCTGGGATGGCCAGCACACATTTCCCAGGGGCTGCTCTAGTAGTATTGGAGTGGCTTTTGCTGAATACTCTCTTTTCCTGTACCAGAGACATAAATTACTCTCCAAATTCCTTACAGAGACAGAGTCAATAAGAAAAAGGCAGGATGGACACTTGGCTGTCAGAGACCCTCTCTTTGCTCTGAACTATTCAAGCAAATGCCTCCCTCTTTCGTAAGCATCTTTATCTAGAATTTACTCCCTCTCTCCCTCCTTTGAAGTGGACAAAGGGGTCTGGACCTGAATTCTCAGTTTTGAGTGCTATGACACACTCATCTCAGTCATGTCTTACAATCCACTGCCACCTCTCCTGTCATCTCTGACTACAACCCACTATAGTAAAGCCCTAGGCTTTCCTAGTGACCCTCTTAATAAAAAAACAGGGACTACTGCAGTGATTGTTAAGATGTTAGCTAATTATCCCAAAAGGAATCTTGAACAAGTACAGAAAGAATCCCTCCCCTGGTTTGCAAGCAACTCCACTGGCATAGTGTGCAGTGTGCCCAGGGGCCATTGAAATCCATCAGCCACCCTGAGAGAGAAAGATGGGCAACCTTCTCTCATAAATAACAATAGCCTTGGAACTACCCCAGGGTTATCCTGAGTTCGAATCTGGTTTCTCAAGGAGGCAGAGAATGGGGAAATATTTACACAGATACACATAGATATACTCCAAGCATGTGAAAGTAGAAGCAACTAATTTCAGTTAGTCTGGGCCTGTAAAATTATTGATTAAAACCAATCCAACCCAAACTAAAAATACCACTTGTCAAGTCAATCTCTACTAATTGTGACCCTGCTCCTCCCATAGTGCCACCAGTGAATTTCAACAAATGCCCTTTCATTTAGCAGAAAAACATGTTAGGCACCTCACTACCATAGATTCTTAAGTACAGATAAACCAGCCATAATTTTTGGCTCTCATTTTGGGGTGTTCTCTCCCCTTCTTCAAGACACTAGTGTGTCAGAGTCATCCTGTGCAATGTGGACTATCAGTTTGCCATTTCCCATTCCATGACAAGGCACCTGGACTCCATTCTTGCCATAGTGAGGGTGTACACAGTCTCCCTCTTCTCAGGTGTGCTTTCATGAGGGCCATGGAGGTAACCAACTGATTTCTCCAGGAGGTCTTGCTGAGGCTGTGAGGTAGCCCAGTGTTTTCTGAAAGTTATGAGATGTGAGCACAGTTGTCAGCTCATCCTGATTGCCTGTGTGAGGGCTGACAGAAGTGAGCACAGTCACCTGCACCTCAGGAGTTTGTACTGAAAAAGGTGGTAGGTACACGCTGTTCTGGATTCAGGAGGGCCCAGCTAGAGCTGTTTCAGACATAATATGGCAGGGGTGTATCCTAAAAAAGAATTATAATGGTTAACTCAATAGGATATTCACTACTAACTGCTGACCTGTCCCTAAATGACACAGCCACCAAGTAAAGTACAGGACATGCTGGAGATCATGGCAGACAGAGCTGGATGAGGCCTTGAATGGGCTACACCTTGGGATTCCTGTGCCTCTGTCTCACAGATTGCAGGCTGTGGATAGAAGGATGTTGCTTCCCTTCCCTCTCCAGCATCAGTCTGCACCTGAGGACCAAGCAGAGGGATAAGCAGCCCCACAAGCTCTCAAATTTCTAAGGAACAGAAGAGAAAAGTCCAGGACCCCCGCAGTGCCCTATTGCCTGCCTGTCCTCAACTCTCCCCAGCCTAGCTCTGAGTTCTGGGAGTCGGAGGCAGAATTCATAAGCTCTGTGTAAACATCCTGCCGTCTCCGTAGGATTTCTTTTTAATAAAAGGCCATGAAAATGTCAGCAAATCTGAACAAATAGCCATGTTTTTGAGGATAGGCAACCAGTGTACAAGGCCTCCAGAGCCCACTTTTGGGAGTGGTTTGGATAACTGTGTGTCAGAAACAAAGGCATTCCTGGTGGTAGGACTTGATCGGATCCCTGAGGAAGGGGTACAAGAACTTGAAGAAGGGGTGCAGGAAGCTAGTGCACATTCTCTTTGGTAAGGGATATGTTTGGCAATAGACATCTCCTTCAAAGATTCCTTCCAAACAAATTTTCTTCTCTTCTTTTAGGAGTCCACTTCCTAGAGCTAAAGTATTTAATCCATAACTTTATTATGAAAGTCTTTCTTAGAGGAGGTTTCCAGGGTTCTGTAAACTCCAAAAAGGGGAGGAATTTGTAAACCTAGGAAATTGATGCTTAGGCCAGTATGGCTATTGTTACGATGTTGGGACTTCACGGCTTAGTTCCAGACAGCATCCAGACTCACTGGAGAAGGACAAAACCTCACTTCATTCTCCACCATCTGTCTTGTACCTCAGGGCCTGGTGCAGGACCTGGTCACCTGCACAGTGTGCCACTTGTGCCTATGCCCTTGGTGACTAAGGTCTAAGTCCAGCCATTGGTAAGTAAGCAAAGGATGTGATATTTACATAACTGGCAATGTTTGTCAGAACACTAGGCCCTTTGTGGACTCAAATGGCCTTTGTGAACCAAACTATGTCTAGACAGAAACCATGGGGAGAAGAACTAATGTTCTCAGACTACTGCTTAGGGAGAACTGTGTCAATGAGTACAGCCTAGCCTCTCAGTTATAGTCTTCCCTCTTAAAGTTAGGGCAAACTTCTCAGGGCCAATGCTAGAGGAAGTTTGTCTACCTGATCCAGGGAATTAAAGACTGGTAGTCATCATCTTAAGCAATGCCTGCCTCCCAGGGACGAGGAGGGTCAGGGCAAAGCCAGGACTAGAGTCAGTTCTGGCTACTTCTTTCATCAAAGCAGGGCCTCTGGCATCATATGTTGGTTGTGGTTTGGGTTTTTTTTTAATAATATTTTTATCATGATTTATGAAGGTGTACAGAAAACTTGGAATTTCATTCATTTATTGTTGCACTTTTTCTTCCCTAAGCCCCTGCCAGTTCACTTTTTTTTTAAATATTCATTCATTGTTGTACAATTTCCTCCTATACTTGAACCAAGAATCAGTCCTCAGAACAGAGCAAAGAAACACTACATGGTTGAAAGTTAGGAAAGGAGTGCATCAGGGATGCATCCTGTCCCTGTACCTTTTCAATCTATATGCAGATCAGATCATTAGGGAAGCAGGGCTTTCTGAGGAAGAGTATAGCACCAAGATTGGAGGAAGACTCATTAACAACCTACGATATGCAGATAACACAACCTTGCTTGCTGAAACTGAAGAATATCTGAAGCACTTGCTGCAAAAGGTCAAGGACTGTAGTATTCATTATGGATTGAAGCTCAACATCAAGAAGACAAAGATTCTCACCACTGGGCCAATTGGCAGCCCCATGATGTATGAAAAAGAGAATGAGGTTAACAATTACAGCTTGCTCAGCTCCACAATCAACACTCTTGGAACCAGCAGTCAGGAAATCAAAAGGTGAATTGCATTGGGAAAATTTGCTGTCATGGACCTCTCCAGAGTGCTGAAGAGTAACAATGTCAGTATAGATAAAAGGTGTGCCTAATCCAGGCCATGGTTTTCTCAGTTATTTTTTTTTCAAGTTGGAACTGATTTTTTTTATTAAATTTTATTAGTTTTAATGAACATTTACAGAGATTTTGGGCTTCCACTCATTCATTGTTGCACTATTCTCTCTTCCCTCCTCGTCTGTTTTAATTGTCCAATTGCCACAGTGCTTGTCAAAGCCAGTTCTGATTAATCTCCTTTGTCAGTGTGTCCCTTGCCATTCCCTATCACTCCTCCCTTTTCTCAGTTATTTGTTATGCTTCAGAGATATGGACAATGACTAAGGATAACAGAAGAAGAATAGCTGTCTTCGAGTAGTGATGCTAGAGAAAAGTCTTGATCATACCATGGGCTGCTAAGAAAACAAATCGATCTGTCTTGGAGAGGGTGAAACCAAGCCTCTCCTTGGAGGCTAGCATTTTTAAGTTCCACCTCACTTACTTTGGGCACTTGGCAAGGAGAGACCAGTCCTTGAAGAAGGAAATCATGCTCAGAAGGGTGGACAGAGAGTGAAGGAGAGGAAGACCCCAGATGAGATAGATGGATTTCTACAATAACTGGGGCAATAGGGGTTGGTATGCCAGAAGTAGGGAGACTGGCTCAGAAGAGGGAAGGGTTCAGAGCTGCACTATACATCGCAGATGACTCAATGGCACATAACAACAATAACATACTATGACAGGCTTGGAAGCAGGAGTGGCATCTACTTCCTAAACAGCATGCCTCCAGAAACTCTATGAACTTTGACAAATGTCTATAGTTGTAGAGGGGCTTCTGGCCTTTTGTTCATAGGGTTGCTATGAGTCATACTTGACTCAAAGGGAATCAACAACAAGAACAATCCCCTCAGCTCACTTTGCTATGCAACTCTTATTCTGGGCTGTTGTTTTATATATAATGCCTAATCATATATTCTTTTTAGCGGTTCTTTCCTTCATCAGTTCCAATGCAGTGTTCATTATTTATCCCCTCTTTTCTTCATTCTCTCCCAACCCTCATGTCAGTCATTTTTATAACATCACTGTTCTAACAGTGATGTTATACAGTATTTGTCCTTTTGTGATTGGGATATTTCACTCAGCATAATGTCCTCCAGGGTCACCCATGTTGTATAATATTTTATAAGTTCTTTGTTTTTCAGTGCTGTATAATAATTCTGTGTAAATATACCATAGTTTTTCTATCCATTTATGTGTTGATGGGCACTTGAGTAACTTTCATCTCTTTGCTATAATGAATGACACAACGTTAAACATGGATGTGCATATATCTGTTTGGGTGGCAGATCTGATTTCTTTAGGGTATATTAGGAAGTTCAAGTTGTTCTGAAGGAATTGGAAAAAAACAAAGATCCAGGAGTTTACAGCATACAGATTGATTTCTTTCAACAAAGAGACGCTGCCCTGGATGTGCTCACTAAGTTGTGTCAAGAAATATGGAGGACAGCCAGCTGGCCAACTGACTAGAAAAGATCGATATTTGTTCCCATTCCAAAGAAAGGTGACCCAACAGAGTGCAGAAATTATCGAACAATATCATGAATATCACATGCAAGCAAGATTCTGCTGAAAATTATCCAAAAACGTTTGGAACAATATGTCAACAGAGAACTGCCAGATGTGCAGGCTAGATTTAGAAGAAGTCATGGTACTAAGGATATTACAGCTAATGTTAGATGCATGTTGGCAGAAAGCAGAGAATACCAGAAGAATGCCTATATGTGCTTCATTGACTATGCATAGGCTTTTGACTGTGTGGATCACAACAAGCTATGGTTGACTCTGAGAAGAATGGGAATCCCAGAACATTTGATTGTGCTAATGCGAAACCTAGAGCAACATAGAGAAAGAGATCAGCTGGCCCAGTGGACAGAAGGCTATGCTACCAAGCCGAAGGTGGGTGACTTTTAATCTGCAGCCCTCAGGCCTGTCTTTCACTGTTTTTATTCAGACATTCCTCTAGGTTATATAGCCCTGGTGTACAAGTTGCCATACAGCGGTAACTTGTGGTTGCTCTGAGGCTGAACACTGTGACACTGATGTGTGCCAAATGCATTAATAGCTGCTTACCCAATGTGGACAGAGAGTGGGGTGGAGCCCCCCAATTAAAACAAGCTTGGAAGGAGGAGTGGCATCCACTTCCATAATAGCTTGCCTCCGGAAACTCTATAAACCTGGAGAGAGGATGAGAGACACCCAAGCGTTGAGGACTCTCCTTCATAGGGTTGCTATGAGTCTCCTGCAACTAGACGGCACTTAACAACAACAACAACAAAGCGAAACCTATACTTGGACAAAGGGACTGTCATCAGAACAGAGCAAGGAGACACTACATAGTTCAAAATCAGGAAGGGGGTCTGTCAGGGATGTATTTTCTCTCCATACCTTTTCAATCTGTATGCAGAACAGATCATCTGAGACGCTGGGCTGTATGAGGAGGAATGTGGCATCAGGATTGGTGGAAGAGTCATCAACAACCTGCTTTATGCAGATGACACAACCCTGCTTGCTGAAACTGAGGGGGGCCAGAAGCTCTTGTTGCAGAAGGTCAAGGACTGCAGCCTCCAATATGGATTGAGGCTCAATGTCAGGAAAACAAAGATTCTCACCACTGGGTCAATTGGCAGCATCAGTATGGATGGTGAAGAGATTGAGAGATAGTTAACAGCTATAGTTTGCTTGGTTCCACAGTTAACACTCTTGGTAGCGGCAGCCAGGAATCAAGAGACAAATTGCATTGGGGAAGTCAGCTGTGAGAGACCTCTCAAGAGTACTGAAGAGTAACAACTTCAGGATGGAAACTAGGGTGCACCTGATCTAGGCTATAGTCTTCACAATTTTGTGCTATGCATTGGAGAGTTGGACAGTGAATAGGGATGATAAAAGGAGAATTGATGCCTTTGAGCTGTGGTGCTGGAGAAGAGTGTTGAATATACCATGGACTGCTAGGGAAACAAACAGGTTTGTCCTAGAGAAGGTGAAGCCAGAATGCTCCTTGAAGTCAAGGATTCTGAAGCTTTGTCTGACATACTTCAGGCATGTTTCAAGGAGGGATTGGTCCTTGGAGAGGAGCATCATGTTTGGGAGAGTGGAGGGACTGTGTAGGAGAGGAAGACCCTCGATGAGATGGATCAATTCTGTGACTGGAGTGGTGGGAATGAGTGTATTTGAGTTGGCGAGGTTGGCACAGGATAGAACGGCATTTAGGGATCTTGTACGTAGGGCCTCATGCGACTCGATTGATGGTACATAACAACAACAAATATTTCTAGTAGTGGGATTGCTGCATCAAATGGTGTTTTTATTTCCAATTTTATTTTAAAAAGCATGCACCACCTTCAATAGTGGTTGCACCATTTTACACTCTCACCAGCAGTGAATAAGAGTTTCAATCTCTCCATAACCTCAGTAGCACTTGTTGTTTGCTGCTCTGTTGAACTTTGCTATTGTCTCCAGCTTGAAACAGTTGGATTCTGGAGGGTAAGATGTTTTTCATTTACTTGAGAGTTAGATATAAACTGTTTGGTGTTAATTGCATTTGAAAAGAACATTATTCTAAGTGGTACAGCACTTGTCTGGAAGTTTGCTGTAGGGAGATAACTTGGGGTTGCTGTGATAGTGAAATATGTGCTACTGGTGTATCAAATGCCATTAGGGTTACATGTGATGGATAGGTTTTGGTGTAGCTCCCTGATTACAGACAAGGAATCAGGATGGACTATCTACTTCTTAAGTAACAGGCCTTCGAAAACTCTATGAACCCAAAAGAAAGAGGTTAGTTATAGTAGTGTAGTGATAGAGCCCAGATTGGGATTCAGTTGAAATAAGTAAAAATAATAACAAACATCATTTAATAATTGAAACATGGAATGTACATAGTTTGAATATTGGGAAACTGAAAATTGTTAACTGGAGGACATTTTGCAGAGTGAAATATCTCAGCCACAAAAACACTATAATGCACAAAAGTGCATAGTGCCACTGCTGTAAAACAGGACTGACATCGGGTTGGGGGGAGACTGAAAAAGATGGGATAAATAATGTATACTGCATTGAAACAAATGAGAGAGAGAACTGTTTAAAAGGGATATGTGATTAGGTATTATAATCAAGACAGGAGTCCAGAACCAAGACTACATAGTGGAGTGGACTTGGTAGGAGGGACTGTATAGCAAGGAAAGAATTTTTCTTTTACTTTTCAAAGAGAAGAGCAAACTGGGGTGGGAGGCAAGGAGAAAAGTGCAACAATGAATGAATGGAAATCCAAAGTCTGTAAATTTCCATTAAAATTAATAATAATTTAAAAAATTTTAGAAATAAACCAGCTTTGACCACTTACAATCAGATGATCATATGGTATACTATGCAGTGAGTGAAAAACAGAAGAAGAATGGTGTGGCATTCATAGTAAAAAAGTCAATTTCAAGTTCTATCCTGAAATATGATGTTGTAAAAGAATAATATCCATATGCATGTATGGAAGACCTATTAATTAATGTGACTATTATTCAAATGGAGTCATAGATGAAGAAATTGAGAATTTTTACCAAATCTTGGAGTCTGAAATTGACTGAATATGCAATAAAGATGCGTAAATGATAATTGGTGACTAGAATACAAGAGTGAGAAAAAGTGAAGAAGAAATAGTTGGAAAATATGAGATTGGTAATAGAAATGAGGTTGAAATCAAACTTATTGAATTTTGTACTTACAACGATTTATTCTTTGCAAACACTTAAAAAAAATACATTACTACCAACCATGGAAAGGACAGGAGATCGTTATGGTAAGTGAACTAACTCAGTTTCATAAAGACATATACTGTATAAGACTATTATTATAGAGCAAATGCCTTTTTTTCTTTTGATAATTATATTTTTCTTTAATATCAAAGACCTTCCTATTTGGCTGAAGTGGTGTAACTTAGAGAACAAATCTCAGAAACATAAAAAAGTAACCTATGTAAGCAATAGTGTAAAAACAAACACTTTCATGCACAAAATACAATTTCTAGACACTAAAATACATTTACTTGTTTTCTTGCCTAAAAGGTGCCTATAAATGTTGTTAGAACCTAAAAATAACACCCATTTCTTATTTTGTTCTGATTTCTACAAATTCTTCCCATTGAGAAAAACTGACATATAACAGCCTAGGCGTGTTATTTAGTCATGACTAAGGCTCAGATCATCATACACTGGAGGCAGGGACGATTGGCCCTATGACTATTGAAGAAAACATAAAAATAAAAGAAAGAAAAAGAAAAATCTAGGGCTTAATTTTCATCTCTTGTGGTTTAAAACACTTCTGCAAACTTTTAATGTGTTTTGGATTCTCATATTAAGGAATATATTGAGTCTTATTTATTAGCAAGTTGTTGCCAAATGTTGATTTTTTTATTATTTTTTTAATAAATTTTAATGAAAGTTTACAGAGACTTTGGATTTCTATTCATTCATTGTTCCAAATGTTGATTTTTTTAATAGCATACAATCATTTTATAGATGTAAAATGGTCACTATAAATTGCACTCATGTCCAGATACATTAAAACTACTTCTCCATCTCCATTAAAAATGTGGTTTTTTGGGTTTTTTTTTCTATAATTATATTTTATTAATTTTCATAAACATTTACAGAGATTTTGGG
>NW_006400194.1:348334-351810 GCF_000299155.1 Elephantulus edwardii | reverse complement strand
CTTATCTGATATGTTATTACCGAATACTTTTTCCCAGTCAGTGGCTTCCCTTTTTACCCTACTGGAGAAGTTTTTGGATGTACATAGGGATTTGAGTCTTCGAAGATCCCATTCATCTATGTTATCTTCTCCTGGTTGTAGCTTTTCCAGGATAAACTTTTTTGTGCATTCATTGTTAATATTACACAGTTCATTGTTTTATCATTAAATGTATGGTTTTGGGTACTAACCCTATCTGACATTGAATCACATTTACTTTACATGAGTTCATTCTGGTTAATGTATAGTGTAGTTCTGTGAGATCAGCTTTCCATATATGTTCCAATATTCTATCATTATTGATCACATTCACTTAATTAGCGAGTAGTTAGAAGATGAAATTTTGTTCAGAACGTTTGCTATGAATTACTTCTCAATTTTGTTTTAGCCAAGGAAAAAGTACTCACTAGATATTAGGTCTTTACTTTTATGAGGTGATAAGCATTACAATACAATCTATTTGTTAAGATTTTGTGGTACTGGCTCCTGAGGATAGGCTAAAGTCAAGGTTGAAGAACATAAAACCCCATTTTAGTATCTGCTGCTCTTTCTTGGTGGTGCTGCTGTTGTTTGTCTGTGTGTGGGGGGGTTGTTTGTTTGTTTTTGGCTCTACATCTAATGTGTTTTGGTTTGGTTTTTTAAATTTTATACTAGTTTATTTATAAAATTCGAATATATTGTTTTCAAGAACAACTTTTTCAATTTCCCTCATCCTCCCACCCAAAAAATTGTCATACTCTCCTCCTCCTGCACATCCTCATCCTTCTGCTTCCACCCTCTCCCACCCCTCCTGGATCCTTATACTTCTTCTACAATAATGGTATTATACAATATTTATCTTTGTGGGACTGAGTTAGTTCGCTCATCATAATGCTCATCATAATGCTCTTCAGTCCCTCACAAGTTAGGTAATAATTTACAAAGCTCCTGAGTGCTGCTCTGTATTCCATTGTGTGAATGAATGTACCATAATTTCTCAGTCCATTCTTTTGTCATTGAACATTTGGACTGTTTCCATGCTCTTGCGATGGTGAATAATACTGCTATGGACACTGGTTCACAAGTTTCCATTTGAGTCTCAGTTCTCATTTTCTTGGGGTATATTGCAAGCAATGGAATAGCTGGGTCATATGGAATTTCTAGGTTCAGCTTTTTAAGGAACCGCCAAACTGCCTTCCAGAATGGTTGTACCAAAAGACACAACAAACTTACAAGTGAATCTCACCTGATGGGCTGCATAGGAATCAGATGGACTACATTTGTCCAAGAAATTATTGGAGAAACTCAATATCATCAGTCAAAACTAGGGTAGGAGTGGACTGTGGGTCAGATCATCAATAACTCATATGCAGGTTCAAACTGAGGCCAAAGAAAATGAAAATAAGTCCACAGGAACCAAAATATTATCTTGAAACAATTCTATCTGAATTTCAAGATCATCTTAAGAATAAGTTAGAAGCATTAAATATCAATGATCAAAGACCATACGAATTGTGGAATGCTAGCGAGGATATCATCCATGCAGAAAGCCAAAGATCATTACAAAAATAGAGGAGAAAGAAAAATCAAAATGAATGTCAGGAGATACTCTAAAGATTGCACTGGAGCATAGAGAAGTCAAAACATGGAATAGAAACATGTTGAAGTAAAAGAGCTGAACAGAAGATTTCAAAGGGCAGCTGGGCAGGAAGAAGTAAATTATTATAAGGGAAGAGGGCTGAAATTAGAGATTAAAAAGGGAAGAACTCGCTCTGCATTTTTCAAGCTTAGAGAACTGAAAAGCAAACTTAAGCCTCATGTTGCAATATTAAGTGATGACCCAGAAAATCCTCAAAAGAAGATGGAGGGAATACACAGTATCATGGTACCAGAAAGAATTCATTGACACAGAAATATTCCACGTAGTACCAATATGAACAGGAGAGAATGGTAATGAAGGATGAAGAAGAAGCTTCATTGAAACTCTTTTCTTTTTACTGGTGCATTTAAACTATTCACACTCTGTGTAATTCTTGAGAGGTAAGGTTTTATTGCTATAATTTTGTTGAGTTCTGTTTGGTATTGTTGCTGGTTACTTTGGTCCAACATGCTTTCTGTGGCCTATCTGTAAGAAGGACTTCCGCTTGGTTTTTCCTGGAATGTTGGTCTTGTTTTTACAAACTCCCTTAGGTTCTGCTTTTCTGAGAATATTTTAAGCTCTCCCTCTCTCATCTTAAGGAGGAATATGTATGAAATGCTCAGGGTTCTCAGCAGAGAGGACTTGCCAGATGAATTGGGGGTCTCTGGCCCAGAGTCTGCCAGTACTTGGACATGTTGGAGTTGTAAAATACTGAAATGTTTGATCACACCTATAAACTGAGGGCTGAGGACTAGTAGTGTGTTGTGAATCTCAGTTCTAGCTGGACCTTAGGATGACCTCTCACATCTAAAAGTGGGACACATATGAAATGCTTGGGGCTCTTAGGGCTTTCTTTTTTTCCCAAATGGGTGTCAGTAGAGGGGACCTGCCAGATGAATTGGGGTCTCTGGCCCAGAATCTGCCAACATTTGGGCGTGCCAGAATTGTAAAGTACTGAAGGGCCCAACGGCCTATTTTTAATTGGTTTTGGTCAAACATTCTTCTAGGTGGTATAGCCCTGGTCTGTCCACTTACTGTTGAGCTGTAACTCGTGGTTACTGTGAAGCTGAATACTGTGACACGGATGTGTCAAATACAATAATGATTATATATGGTGGACAATGTTTGGTGGAGCTCCCCAATCAAAACAATCTTGGAAGTAGGAGTAGCATCCATTTCTAAAATACCTTGTTACTTGAAACCTTATGAAACTGGAGAAAAGATGAAAGTTATACAAGTGTTCAGGTCTTTCGTTCATAGGGTCACGATGACTCAACTACAGCTTGACAACACTTAACAACAACCACCATCATATTTGATAGACAGTTTTGCTGAATATTCTTGGCTGACAGTTGTATTCTTTGAGTATTTGAGATGTCATTCCACTGTCTTCTTGCTCTTATGCTTTCTGCTGAGAAATCAGCACTTAATCTTATTCTCCCTTATAGGTTACGTTTTGTTTCTCCTCAACAGATTTTAGAATTCTTTCCTTATCTTTGGTTCTGGGAAATTTGACTATGATATGTTTTGATTTTTTTTGGGGGGGTCTATTCTATATTGTTTCTAATTTCTAATTGTTAAGAAGGAAATGGAACGCATAAATATTGACATGTTAGATATTGGAGAGATGAGATGGACTGGCATGGGGCATTTTGAGTCTGATGACCATATGATACATTACTCTGGAGATGAAAAGACAAGGAAAAACGGGGTTGCCTTTATAGTAAAAAAGTTATTTCTGGATCCATCTTGAAGTACAACATCGTGAGTGACAGGATCATATCCATACGCTTACAAGGAAGTCCAGTAAATACCACTA
>NW_006400194.1:336786-346169 GCF_000299155.1 Elephantulus edwardii | reverse complement strand
TGGAGGCAAGGATTCTGGGGCTTCGTCTGACATACTTTGGACATGTTGCCAGGAGGGACGGGTCCTTGGAGAGGGACATCATGCTTGGGAGTGTGGAGGGACAGCGCAGGAGGGGAAGACCCTCTATGAGATGGATTGATTTGGTGACTGGGGTATTCGGGATGGGTGTGTCAGAGGCGGTGCGGTTGGCGCAGGATCGAGCAGGGTTTAGAGCTGTTGTGCATAGGGTCGCTATGAGTCGGAAACGACTTGATGGCACATAACAACAACAACATTCTATATTGTTCTCACTCCGCTTCTTGAATATACATTCTCTCATTCTTCATTAATCCTGGAATGTTTTCTTCCAGTAATTCTTTCATAACTTTCTTAATGCCTTTAATTTCTTCTTCCTATTCTGGAATCAAAGTTATGCACATTTTATTTCTATTGTTGGTGTCCCACATTATATTTAGTCTTTCTTATTTTTCCTTCCTTTTTTATTCCCATTTTTATTTTAGTAGATTACTACTGAAAATTCTATCTTCTACTTAGCTAATTCTGTGCTCCATCTCTTCAACTCTGCTCATATGTTCCTCCAACATGTTGATAGTATCAGAAATATTGGTCCTCATATTCTGGATTGTGGTTTTGTGGTTTCTTGTTTTTCCAGAGCCTCAAATGTCTTGTTTGTTTAATGTATTGTCTTAGATTGTTTTGTTCTATCTTGTTTTTTAAGTTCCTCTTGGCTTTTGCTTGCAGACTTCTGTAATTCTTCAAGTTTGTCTTTCACCCATTGAAAATATTCAATCATTTTTCTATTGAATTATCAATCAGAAAGTTCCATCAGACTTTCTGTCTTCAGAAAATCTATTGATTCTTTGTTTTGATCACTTTGGGGGAGGTAATATCTTGTTTTGGCTTTTTGGTAGGGTGTGAGTTAATCTACTTCTTTTGTGTTATTGCTGTGGTAGAGTTTTTCATGCCTGGGGCCTTACCAGGCCTTTGGTCTGATATCCTTGACTCAGAAACTCACTGCTCCAGAGGAGCAAAGGGAAGCTCACTCTGCCTGAATTTACTCCTGATCTTTGACTCAAGAGAAGAATTATTTCAGTTGTGGACACAGATGGACTATGAATTTGCCACCTTCTCAGCCAGGCAACTGCCACAGCTAGTCTGGATCCAAAAGATCTGCAGCTCTGAGATGGGTCAGGTGTTCCAAGGTGGTGATTGGGCTTCACCTGTAATACTTGTTTTTCTGGCACAGGACAGCAGGGTGGCTGCAGGACAGTCTGACCTCCATGTGGTGAGCCATTCTGATCTAGTCTAAACATGGTCAGTCTAGTGTGGCAGCTTGGTCTGTGTGGCAGTTCAGCCTGTTGCAATGTATGTTTTTGTTGTTGGGTTTCATTAAGTTGAATACAACTCATAGTGACTCTATGAATAACAAATCTGAATCCTGTTCTATCCTACACCATACTCATTATGTCTGACTGCTGTAGTCATTGTGTCAATTCATTTCATTGAAGGGTTTCCCCTCTTTGCTGACTTTATACCTTTCCTAGCAAGATGATCTTTCCCAAAGAATACCCTCTTCTAGCAACATGCCCAAAGTATGTGAGCTGATGCTTTGACATCCTTGCCTCTGTCTGCATCTTCTCCAAGAACTGTTTATTCTTTTGAAAGTCCCCCATGATACATCTTCAAGGATATGAACATGTACGGCCAAGCACAATCAATAAGAGTGCATCTAAATTCCAAAATCAATCTCCAGAATAGTCTATGTGTTTCCTACTGCCAAAGGGGCCCTTTAGAGTAGTGAGAGAAGATCTTCACCCTGAAACCCACAGCGTCCCTTTTCAGCAGGAAGTAGCTAAGAGAATACACCATCCCCTTTTCCTTATGACTCAGGGTGAAGTCTCTCTCAGGGAGGAGTGATAGGGAATGGCAAAGGACACACTGACAAAGAAGATTAATCAGAACTGGCTTTGACAAGCACTGTGGCACTTGGACAAGAACAAACTGGGAGGAGGGTAGAGAGAATAGTGCAACAATGAATGAATGGAAACCCAAAATCTCTGTAAATGTTTATGAAAATTAATAAAATATGGGGAAAAAAAAGAAAGTCCATGGGATAGTCAATACTATTCTCTAATACCTCAACTAGAAAGTAGCAATTTTTCTTCTGTCATCCTTATTCATTGTTTAGCTCTCAGATACATAGCTAATTCTTGAAAATATCATGTCTTGAATCAGGTGTACCTTGGTCTTTAAACTGACACCATTGTTCCTCAGTACTTTGGAGAGATCTCTGATAGAAGACATTCCCAATGCAGTATATCTTTTGGGTTTTTAACTGGTGGTGTCAAGATAAAGCACTGGAGATAGATCCTTCAAACTGGTAGACACTAGAAAATGAGGAAAAACAGCTGCAAAAATCCATTAATAATTGGAAAGGGGAACGTACAAAGCATAGATGTAGGAAAATTGGACATTGTATAAAATGAAATTAAATGCTTAAAGATTGACATACTAGGCATTGGCAAGCTGGGATGGACTGTTGTTGTTGTTGTTGACCCTCTGGCAGGTTTTCAGAGGCAGTTAATTGCACAGGAGGAGAATGCCCATCTTTCTCCCATGGAGCAGCTGATGGCCTTTGGGATTACAGTGCAACTTCTTGCCATTAAACCACCAGAACCTGTTGAGACGGACTAGCCTCAGCCATTTTGAATCAGACAATCATATGATTTACTGTTCTAAAAAAATGAAAAGTTCAGGAAGAATGATCTTGCATTCACAGTTAAAAAGATGATTTCAAGATCTATCCTGAAGCACCATGCTGTGAGTGACTGGATATTACCCATGCACATACAAGAAAAACCTGTTAATATCTCTATTATTCAAATATATGCACAAATAACTAATGTCAGAAAGGAGGGAATTGAGGATGTTTACCAACTTTTGCAGTCCAAAATTGACCAAACATACAATCAAGATGCATTAGTATTAATTGATGCCTGAAATGAATATTGAAAACAAAGCCAAAGGAATGATAGTTGGAAAAAAGAATTTGGTGACTTAAATGGATTTGGAGAAGAAATTATTGAATTTGTTATGTTCAATGATTTATTCATTGAAAATAACTCTTTAAGAAACACAAACAGTGACTGTATACATGGACTGCAAAAAAATTAGATTGACTGCATTTGTGGAAAGAATATTTGGAGAAGTTCAATACCAGCCATCCGGCTGGCCATAAGTTACTCATATACAGATTCAAAGTGAAGCTGAAGGACATTAAAACAAGTCCATAAGAACTAAAATATGACCTTGAATTTATCCCACCTGAATTTTTAAAAAAATCTCAAGAATAGGTTTGAGGAACAGTAATAATTGAAGACCAGATGAGTTTTGAGATGACATTAGGGATATCATCTCTGATGAAAGCAAAAGGCCAAGACAAAAATGGGGGGGGCGGGAGGTAAAATGAATGTCAGAAGAAACTCTAAAAATTGCACTAGAGTCAAAGCAAAGGGAAGAAATACAGAAGTGAGAAAGATGATCAGAAAATTTCAAAGGGAAGCTTGAGAAGAAAGCAAAACACTGTAATGGAATGTGCAAAAAGCTGAAGTTTGAGAATGAAAATGTGGGGGGGGGGATGCTCAGCATTTCTCAAGGTGAGACAACTGAAAAACAAATTCAAGTCTTAAGTTATAATACTGAGAGATGCTATGGACAAAACCTTGAATGCTCTTGGAAGCATCAAAAGAAAACAGAGGGTATCACAAGAGGCCAGAATGAAGGTTGCCTAGTTGAGTGTACTCGGGCAGGGGCAGGGGGAGGGGGATTGCATACCAATGAAGGAATTTTTCTTTCACTTTTCAAAGAGAAGAGCAAACTTTGGGGGGGAGGGTTGGGCAGGGAGAAAAGTGCAACAACGAGTGAATGGAAATCCAAAATCTCTGTCAATGTTCATTAAAATTAATAAAAATAAAAATTTAAAAAAAGAAAACAGAGGGAATACACGAACCACTGCACCAAAAAGAATTGGTGGACACTAAAACATTTCAAGTAGTAGCATATAATCAAGAGCCAATATTAATAAAGGGAGAAGATCAAGTTACACTGAAAGCATTTGCAAAAAGTAATGACTCAGCAATTAAAGGAATACCAGTTGACAGTATTCAACTAACAAACACAACTCTAGACATGCTCACCAGTCAGTACCAAGAAATTCAGAAGATAGCCACTTGGCCAATTGATAGAGGAGATCCATACTTGTTCCCATTCCCAAGAAAGGTGACACAACAGAATGTGGAAATTATAGAACAGTACCATGAGTATCATCTGCAAGCAAAATTCTGCTGAAGATCACCCAAAAATGGCTATGACAATACATTGACAGAGAACTACCAGGCATTTAGACTGAGTTCAGAAAAGATCATGCCACCATTTTTATTATTGCTGATATCAGACAGATCATGGCAGAAAGCAGAGAATACCAGAAGAATGTTTATTTGTGTTTTATTGACTATGCAAAGGCCATTACTGTGTGGATCATAACAAACAATGGTTAACATTTAGAGAAACGGGAATCACAGAACATTCAATCATGTTTATACAAAACCTGTACCTAGACCAAGAAACTGGTTACAATCAGAGCAAGAGAACACTACCGTTAAAACCAAGAAAGACTTTCTCTGTACCTACCCAACTTGAATGCTGAACAACTCATTCAAGAAGCTAGGTCCAATGAAGAAAAATGCGGCATCCAGATGGGAGGAAGAGTCATCAACAACTTGCATTATGCAAATGACATCACCTCGCTTGCTGAAAATGAGGACTTGAAGTGTTGCTACAGAATATCAAAGACTACAGCCTTCAAAATTGATTAAATCTCAATTTCAAGAAAATAAACATGTTACCACTGGGCCAGTCATGTTAAATAGAGCCATATAAACCCAGCATTCAATCCCAACTCTTATTCTTATTAGCAAGGTGACCCTTTATATAAATGAAATCCAAAACTGAGGGATTTGGAATGGTTAAAATGGATGCCCTAGATTTAAATTCAACTCCATTTTACATCAAAATTAAACCTGTCTAAACAATCTGCTTGTACAACTCTTAAGAGAGACTCCATTTTATTGTTGAAGTTCAACTGCTGATAATCTAAAAGGAGCAAGAGTCAAGAACTTAGTTTGTGGGAGGGTTTGTTAAAGTGTATTTATCAAGAGTGTTTTCAAGGGGCTTGATGCAAGAAGAATGTGTTGCTGAACATGAAGCTTAACAATCCTCTTGCAATATTGTGTTATGTAGCCACTCCTGCCTCTGAGCATGTAATCCATTGTTTACTCCAGTCAATAAATATTTTAGTCTTTTCCTGCAATTGACATAGTGCATAATATGTTTAAATTAAATCCACAGGAACAAAATACATTACCTTGAGTCTATACCATCTGAATTTCAGAACCATCTCAGGAACAGGTTTGAGGCCTTGAACACTAATGAGCGAAGACCAGATGAATTGTGGGAGGATATCAAGAGTATCATCCAGGAAGAGTGCAAAAGGTCATTACAAAGACAGAGGAGGAAGGAAAGAACAAAATGGATGCCACAAGAGACTGAATATTACACTGGAGTGCTGAGAAGTCAAAGCCGAGGGAAGAATTCAAAATATTAAAGAGCTGAACAGAAGATTTCAAAAGGTATCATTGGAAGACAAATTATTACAATGAAACGTGCAAGGAGCTGGAGTCAGAAAATCAACAGGACCGAACTCACTCAGAATTACTTAAACTCAAGGAACTGAAGAATAAATTCAACACTTGAATTGCTATACTTATGCTTTAGGCAGAATATTAAATGATCCAGGAAGTATTAAAAGAAGATGGAAAGAGTATACAGAGTCAATGTACCAAAAGGAATTGGCAGACACAGAAGAATTTCATGAAACAACATATGAGCAAGAGCCTATGGTGATGAAGGAAGAAGTTCAAGCTACTTTGCAGAAATTGGTAAAATATAAGGCCCCAGGAATTGATGGTATACCAAATGACATATTTCAACTAACAGATGGTGTCCTGGATGTGCTCACCAAGTTGTGTCAAGAACTCTGGAGAACAGCCACTTGGCTAACTGACTGGAAGAGATCTATATTTGTTCCCCTTCCAAAGAAAGATGACCCAACAGAGTGTGGAAATTATAGAACAATATTAATGTCATGTGCAAGCAAAATTCTGCTGAAGATTATCCAAAAACTACTGGGACATCACAGCAACAGAGAACTGCCAGAAGTGCAGGCTGGCTTCAGAAGGGGTTATAATACTAGAGAAATTATAGTTAATGTTAAATGGATCTTGGCTGAAAGCAGGGAGTACCAGAAGAATATCTATCTATGTTTCATTGATTATGTAAAGGCATTTGACTGTGTAGATCATAACAAACAGTGGCCGACTCTGAGAAGAATTGGGAATCACAGAACATTTGATTGTGCTAATGTGAAACCTATACATGGACCAGGAAGCAGTCATCAGAACAGAGCTAGGAAACACTGCATGGTTCAAAATTGAAAACTTTGTACACCAGGGATGTGTCCTATCTCCATACATTTTCAACCTATATGCAGAACAGATTATCCTGGAGGCTGGGCTGTATGAGGAGAACTGTGGCATCAGAATTAGTGGAAGATTCATCATAAATCTGCATTGTGCAGATGACACAATCCTATTTGCTGAAACAGGAGGACCTGAAGCACTTGCTGCAGAAGGTCAAGGACTGCAGCCTTCAATATGGATTGAGGCTGAATGTCAAGAAGACAAAGATTCTCACCACGGGGCCAATTGGCAGCATCAGGATGGATGGTGAAGAGATTGAGATTGTTAACAGCTTTAGTTTTCTTGGCTCCAGAATCAGCACTCTTGGCACCAGCAGCTAGGAAATGAAAAAATGCATAATCATGGGAAAGTCTTCTGTTAGGGACCTCTCTAAAGTACTGAAGAGCAATAGTGTCACTCTGGAGACTAAGGTGCATCTGATACAGGCCATGGTCTTTGCAATCACTTGCTATGCATCAGAGAGTTGGACAATAACTAAGGAGGATAGAATGAGAATTGATGCCTTTGAGCTGTGGTGTTGAAGAAGAGTATTGAATATACCATGGACTGCTAAGAAAATGAACAGGTTCATCCTGGAGAAAGTTAAACCATGGAGGCAAAGATTCTGAAGCTTCATCTGACATACTTTGGACATGTTGTAAGAAGGGACCAGTCCTTGTGAAGGACGTCATGTTTGGGAGGGAGGGTGGAGGGACAGCGTAGTAGAGGAAGACCTTCTATGATGTGGATTGATTCAATGACTGAGGTAATTGGGTTAGGTGTGTTAGAGACAGTGAGATTGGTACAGGCTAGAGCAACATATTAATCTAGTAAAATTGGAAGTTATCAAAAACAACACGAAACGCAAAAAGATTGACCATCCTAGGCATTTCCAAGCTAAGATGCATGGCTACTGGTCAATTCGGATCAGACAATCTACTATGCTGAGAATGCCAAATTGATGAAGAATGGTGTTATGGTGTTGTTATGTGCCATTGAGTCACTTGCAACTCTACATACAACAGCTCTGAAAACTGCTCTATCCTGAGCTATCCTCATTGTCTCTGACACACCTACCTTGATTACCCCAGTCACTGAGTAAATTCCTCTCCTCCAGGGTCTTCCTCCACCCTCCCAAGCATAACGTCCCTTTCCAAGAACTGGTCCCTCTTTGCAATATGCTCAAAGTATGTCAGATGAAGCTTCAAAATTCTTGCCTCCAATGAGCAGTCTGATTTAGCCCTCTCCAGGATGAAACTGTTTGTTCTTCTAGCAACCCAAGGTATATTCAGTACTCTTCTCCAGCAAAGGATTGGCGAGGAATGGTGTTATATTCATTGTCAAAAAGAACATTTAAAGATCTAACTGGAAACATAATGTCTTCAGTGATACAATAATATCCATATGCATACAAATACAACTGTTAATACAACCATTATTCAAATAGATGCAAGAAGCATTGAAGGTAAATACGGGGGGAAAATGAGGATTTTTGTAGTTGGAAATTGTACAAACATTCAGTCAAGATGCATTAGTGATAATTTGTGACTGAAACACAAAAGTTGGAAACAAACATGGAGAACTAGAAAATAAGGGAAACATCAGAAAATAAGGAAACACCAACATAAGGAAAACATCAAAAACATTTTCCAACAGGGAGAATAGAAAACCTACAGAGTGGGAACAAAGACAAGAGTCTTATAACAAAAGTTTGCAGAAAACTCCTGGGCCTCCACAAGAAAAAGACTGATAACCCAATTACAAATCGGGCAAAAAACATGGAAAGAGTTTTTACAGAGGAAGATATTAGAATGGCAAACAGACACATGAAGAAATGCTCCAAATCACTGGCAATAAGAAAGATGCAAATCAAAACCAACATGAGGTATCCTCTCACTTCAGTAACAGTGGCAAGATTCAACAGGGCAGCAAGTAATAGACGTTGGAGAGGATGTGGCGAGAAAGGAACTCTTACTGATTGTTGGTGGGATTGTAAATTGGTGCATCCATTCTGGAAGGCAGTTTGGAACATCCCCAAAAGCTGAGCATAGAAATCCCATATGCCACAAGTATTCCACTGCTTGGAATATACCCTGAGAATATGAAAACTGAGGCACAAATGGAGATTTGTACACCAATGTTCATATCAGCATTATTCACTATCACAAGGACATGGAAACAACATAAATGTCCAACCACAAATGAATGGATTCAGAAATTATGGTACATTCACACAATGGAATACTGTGCAGCATGCAGGAGCAATAACTGTAAATTATTATCTAACTTGGAAGGGACTGGAAAGCATTATGCTGAGTGAACTTATTCAGTCCCACAAGGATAAATATTGTATAAAACCATAACTGTAGAATGAGTATAAGAATTCAGGAGGGGTGAGAAAGGCTGGAAGCAGAGGGATGTGGATGTGCAAGGGAAGGGAGGGATTAATCATTGGGTTGTACAATTTGATGGGTAGTGGGATGAGGTAAATTGAAAGAATTTGTTCAATTTGTGTTTGAGTTTCGTAAATAAACTAGTAGAAGAAAAAAGATAAAGCTGTACAATGAAATTTCTATTAGAAAAGAAAAACTATTGTCATGGATATGAGTAATTATAGAAAACACAATGTATATGAATGAAGCATAATACGCATTAATGATTGTATAAATTAAAATATACATGAAAAATATTGTTGTTGTTGTTGTTATGTGCCGTCGAGTCATTTTTGACTCATAGCGACCCTATGCACAACAGCCCTAAACCCTGCTCTATCCTGCGCCAACTGCACTGCCTCTGACACACCATCCC
>NW_006400194.1:330473-336252 GCF_000299155.1 Elephantulus edwardii | reverse complement strand
CTGCCAATTGGTCCAGTGGTGAGAATCTTTGTCTTCTTGACATTGAGCCTCAGTCCATACTGAAGGCTGCAGTCCTTGACCCTTTGCAGCAGAAATTATGAAGGTGACATCACAATATAACCAGATAAAAATTAATTTCATAATACCAGAGTATTATGAAAAGCTATATTCTGACAAATTGGAAAACTTGGGATATATACCAAGGAAATTAAAGCTGAGACACAAACAGAGATTTGTTCACCAATGTTCATAGTAGCATTATTCACAAACACAAGACAATGGAAACAGCCCAAATGTTCAACCATAATCAAATGGATTGAGAACTTGTTGAACATGCACATGATGAAACACCACACAGCACTGAGGAGAAACTATTTCAAAAATTACCGCATAATTTGGGAAAGACTAGAGAACATTATGCTGAGTGAACTAGCTTAGTCTCATAAGGACAAATACTACAAAAGAACATTATTGTAATAATAGAAGGATAACTAGTAAAATGTGTATGGAGGCCAAAGAGGGAAAGGTGGGAGCAGAAGAATGAGGATGGGCAAGGGGGAAATCACAGGGTCACACAATTTTGTTGGTGGAGGTAGGGGTAAAGGAAACGGAAGAGATTCAGCAGGGACCGAAAAAGAAAGGGTAATAGTGGGCATAATTCAATAATGATTATTAACTTTACAAAACATGTGAAAGGAAATGATTGTATGAAACACAATGTGAACAAAAGATAGTGTTAAACACAATATATACGGATTTTGTATGCACACCAATATACTATATTTTTTTTAAAAATAGGAGACCTAAATAAATGGGGGGGGGGGGGAATATTCCTTGTACATGGGTAGGCTCAACACTTTTAACATCAGCATTTAGGAAATCAAAAGACTAATTGCATTGGGAAAATCGGCTGTCAGGGACCTCTCCAGAGTGCTGAAAAGCAATGTTATCAGTCTAAAGACAAAGGTGTGCCTAATCCAGGCCATGGTCTTTGCAGTTACTTGTTATACTTCAGAGAGCTAGACAATGACTAAGGATGATAGAAGAAGAATCAATGCCTTTGAGCTGTAGTGCTGGAGAAGAGTCTTGAACATACCATGGACTGTCAAGAAAACAAATAGGTCTGTCTTGGAGAAAGTGAAACGAAGTCTCTCCTTGGAGGCTAGAATTTTGAAGCTCACATACTTTGGGCATGTGGCCAGGAGACAATGGTCCTTGGAAAAGGACATCATGATCAGAGGGGTGGAAGGACAGTGCAGGAGAGGAAGACAATGGATGAGATGAATTGATAACAGTATCTGGGGCAATATGAGTTGGTGTGTCAGAATTAGTGAGACTGGCTGAGGACAGGGAAGGGTTCAGAGCTATCGGTTGCAGGCAACTCAATGGCACACAACAGCAACAGACTGTCTTGGTTGTTTTATTTAAGCCTCTTGTCAACAAGACCTTAGGGAGGGCTTTGTATTTAAAAGTTGGTTGTTATTATACTTTGGAGGAACATTCTTTTAAGCGGTACAGCACTCTTCTGTAAATATGCTGTACTGAGGTAACCTGGGGTTGTTGTGATGCTGAACATTGTGCCATTGGAGGGTCAAATGCCATAATGGTTACACATAGTAAGTAGTGTTTGATGAAGCTCCAAGTATAAAACAGGTTAGGAAGCAGGAGTGACATCTACTTCTTAAACAACATGGCTCTGGAAACTCTATGAACTGATAAATGTCGATAGAAAGGTTTCAGGTCTTTTGTTCATTGGATCACTATGAGTTATGCTTGATTCGACAGCAATCAACAACAGCAACATGGATAGGAAGATCCTATCAAAAGCAATGTATAGGTTAACTCAATCCCAATACAGATATTAAGTTCATTCTTCAAGGTTATATAAAAGAAAATTTCCAGTTTTATTTGGAAAAGAAAGAGACCCCAAATAAGCAACACTCTTATGAAAAATAAAAAACAAGGTAGAAGGCATCACACTCCCTGATCTCTAAACACAACTGTAATAATCATAACAACATAGTACTGTTCAACAACAGACATATATACCAATGAAATAGAATTGAGAATCAACCAAACTACCTGCTATTAATTAATATTTGACAATGAAACAAAATCTGTTAAATGGAGAAATGATGGTCTTTTTATTAAATCATGTTGGTAAAACTGGATACAGCTCCAGAATACAGAAACAGGATCCACATCTCACACCACACACAAAAATTAACTCAAACTGGATTGAGATCTAGGAGTAAAACAAACATATCTTTTGATTTCTTGACTGTTGCTACCAAGGATGTTGATTGTGAATCCTGCAAAATAAAATCCTTGACAATTTCAATGTTTTCCCCATCTATCATGAGATTGTCTACTGGCCCAGTGGTGAGAAATTTGGTTTTCTTGGTGTTAAGGTGTAATCAATATTTGAGACTGTAATCTTTGATATTCTGCAGTAAGAGCTTCAATTCTTCTCCACTTTCTGCAAGCAAGGTTGTGTCATCTGCATAACACAAATTGTTAATTAGTTTTTTCTCCAATATTAATGCTACATGTTTTTATATACCGTAGTCAACATAGACACGGAATGTGCGTGAAGAAAGGATACAGACACGGCACACACTTTTTCTGATACTAAACCATGCAGTTAATAGCATGACTTCCCATCTTTTTCCAGCAAAGTAGTTGGTGAAGTCAAACTATGTGCCATTGGGTTTGCAGCACCATTCCAGGACACTAAGTTATCAGATTTCTGTTCTTTTGGTGGTCTATGGTATATTAAACACTGTTCTCCAAAACCACAATTCGAATGCATTAATTCTTGTTCTGTCATCCTTATTCATTGTCCAACTTTCATATGCATAGGAAGTAAATGAAAATAGCATGACTTAGATAAGACATACCTTAGTCTCTTTTTCTCTCTAGAACTTTAGAGAGATCCTTGATAGCAGATTTTGTCTTTCTTCTGTGTATGCATGTTTCACATGATACATCATTCACATTGTATCATTCTCATTCATTATGTTTTAGAAAAACAATCACCATTTAAGGAGACCCATCATTAATCTACCGTTACAGACCCCCGTTAGGCCTTTCCCATTTCCTTTACCCCCTTCCCTCCACCCACTAAAATGTGTGACCTTGTGATTTGCTCCCTGCCCCACACCCCCATCTCTCTACACCAATTACACATTTTACTAGTTATCCTTCTGTTTTTACAATTATGATCCTATGCAGTCTTTTTCCTTACGAGATTGAGTTAATTGATTCAACATAATGCCCTCCAGATTCTCCCAAGCTATGTAGTAATTTTCAAAATCATAGCTCCTGAGTGCTGTGTAGTACTCTATCTATCATGTGAATGTACTACAATTTTTCAATCCATTTTGGTTGGACATTTGAACTATTTCCATGTTCTTGCAATTGTGAATAATACATCTATGAACATTGTTGTACAAATCTGCTTGTGTCTCAGTTCTAATTTCCTTTGGATATATTCCTAGTAGTAGAATATCTGGATCATATGGAATTACTATGTTCAGCTTTTTGAGGAAACATCAAACTGCCCTCCAGAGTGGTTGTAAGATTTTACAATTCCGCCAACGGTGTATGAGAGTTAATATCTCTCCGCAGCCTCTCCAACATTTATTGCTTTCTGTCATATTAAACTTTGCCACTACTACTGGGGTGAGATGGTATTTTATTGTGGTTTTGATTTGCATCTCACTTATTGTGAGTGAACAGTGTCTGTTGACCACGCAAATGTCTTCCTCTGTGAAGTCTATCCATGTTTCTTGCCCATTTTTCAATTGTGCTATCAGTCTTTTTATTCTGTAGGACCTGTAGGATTTTGTAAACTTTTGTTATGATTCTCTGAGTTGGTATTGCCAAATACCATTCTCCCAGTCAGTAGGTTTTCTTTTCACCCTGTGGGGAAAAGGTTTTGATAAGCACAGGGATTTAATCTTTAGAAGGTCCCATTTATCAGTTTTATCTTCTCCTGGTTCTGTAATTCTGGCTATGTTTGACAGCCTCTTTATACCATAGATAAGGCCTTCTAAGCTTGGTCTCAATTTGTCTCTTATGATGTTTATTATGGTTTGGGGCTTTATCTCTAGGTCTCTAATTTATCTTAAATTGATTTTTGTGTATAGTGAGAGGTGTAGATTCTGTTTCTGTTTTATGCAGCTTGTTATTGTTATGTGCCATCAAGTCACCTACTACTCATATGCATAATAGCTCTGAATCCTGCTCTATCCTGAACTAATCACACTGTCTTTGACACACCTACTCTCATTACCTCAGTTACTGTGTTAATTTATCTCATCCAGGGCCTTCTTTCTTATGCTGTCTCTCAATTCTTCCAAGCATGATATTCTCTCAAAATAGTCATCCCTTCTGGCTATATGTGCAAGCTATGTGGTACAGAATCTCAAAATCCTTGCCACCAAGGAGAAGCCTGGTTTCATCCACTCCAGGATGAACCTGTTCATTCTCTTAGCAATTCATGGTATATTCAATACCCTTCTCTAGCAATACAACTCAATAGCATCAATTCTTCTGTCATCCTTGGTCATGTCCTGCTCCCAATGCATAGCAAGCAATGGAGAAGATCATGGCTTGGAGCAGGTGCACTTTAGTCTCCAGATTGGCATTGCTCTTCAGTGCTCTGGGGAGGTCCCTGACAGTAGATTCTCCTAATGCTATTTATCTTTTCATTTCCTGACTGCTGGTGCCAAGAGTGTTGATTGTGGAACAGAGCAACTGAAATTCTACAATAATGGTTTTATACAATATTTGTCCTTATGGGACTGAGTTAGTTCACTCAGCATAATGCACTCTAGTCCCTGCTAAGTTAGGTAGTAATTTACAAAATCATTGCTCCTGCATGCTGTACAGTATTCCATTGTATGAATGTACCACAACTTGTCAATCCATTTCATTGTGGTTGGACATCTGGGCTGTTTCCATGTTTTGTGATAGTGAATAATGCTGCTAGGAACATTAGCGTACAAGTTCCCATTTGTGCTTCAGTTTCCATTTTTTCAGTGTACATTCCAAGTAGTGAAATAGCTGGGTCATATGTCATTTTATTTGTTCAGCTTTGTGAGGAAACACCAAACTTCCTTTGAGATCAAGGAGTGCTATGCCTCCCACTTCATTTTTGTTTTTCAGAAGTGCTTTGCTTATTTGGGTCCCTTTTCTCTCCAAATAAACTTGAGAATTGCCTCCTTGAAAAATGCATTTGGTGTCTGTATTGGGATTGTATTAAACATGTACATTACTTGTGGTAGGATTGTTGTTTTCCTTATATTGAGTCTTCCTATCCATGAACAGGGAACATTTTCCTATTTATTTAGGGGTGTTTTTTTTCTTGTTTCTCACACAAGTGTTTTGTAGGGTTTTTGGTAGAATTCTTTTGTGTCATTAGTTAGATTTATTCCTAAATACATCTATTTTTGGTTGGCTTTTATAAATGGTATTGCTTTCTTATTTTCCTTCTCTGTGTTTTCTTTGTTACTGTGCAGGAATCTCACCAACTTGTGTATATTGCTCTTCTTTCCTGCCATTCTGTTAAACTTGTCTACTAGCTCTAAGTGGTCTATAACAGGATTTGTTGTTGTTGAGTCCTTTGGGTTTTCTGTGTACACTATCATTTCATCTGCATACAGCAACAGTTTCACCATCTCTTTTCTGATCTGGATGCATTTTATTTCCAGCTGAACAGAAGATTCCAAAAGGCTGCTCAGAATGACAAAGCAAAATACTACAAGGAAATGTG
>NW_006400194.1:325633-328743 GCF_000299155.1 Elephantulus edwardii | reverse complement strand
GTGTGTCAGAGGCGGTGCGGTTGGTGCAGGATAGAGCAGGGTTTAGAGCTGTTGTGCATAGGGTCGCTATGAGTCGGAAAGGACTCGATGGCACAACAGCAACAGCTTCATATCCATAGCAAGCACTTCCAAAACAATACTGAAAAGGAGTGGAGACTGTGGCCTGTTCTCAAGAAGAATGGCTTTTGTTCTTTCTCCATTGAGAGTGATATTTGCTCTTGGGTTTGCATGTGTAGTTTTCACAATGTTGAAGAAATTCCTTTCTATTCTTACTTTGTTGAGTGTTTTAATCAGGAAGGAGTTTTGGATTTTGTCAAAGGCCTTTTCTGCATCAATTACTAGGATCATATGGTCCTTGTTATTTGCTTTAATATGTGATGAATTACACTGATTTCTTTTTCTTACATTGACCCATATTTCCATACCTGTTAGGAATCCCACTTGACATGATGAATTGTTCTTGATGTGCTGTTCGATTCTATTAGCCAGGATTTTGTTAAGGATTTTTACATCTATATTAATAAAAAATATTGGTCTGTATTTTTCTCTTTTAGTAATATCTTTACTTGGGTTTGGTATTAAGATTCTGCTGGCTTCATTGATGACTCTGGGAGCATTCCTTCTTTTTTTCTATTTTTGAAATAATTTAAGTGAAATTGGTGATAGATTGTCTCTGAATGCTTGGTAGAATTCCACTGTAAAGCCATCTGGGTCAGGACTTTTTTTGTGGGGGAGTATTTTTACAACCTGCTCAATTTTTTCTATTGTGATGGATCTGTTCAAGTGTTCTTCTACATCTGTTCATGCCAGTTTAGGTGGGGTATGAGTTTCAAGGAACTTGTCGATTTCCTCTAGGTTTTAAAATGTAGCAGAATATAATTTTGCATAATATTCTGATATTATAGATTTAATTTCCTCTGGTTCTGTTATGATGTCAATTCAATAATTTCTTAATCAAGTTTCTTGTGCCTTTCCCCCCCCCCCACTTTTGTTAATTTTTCTAATCGTTTGTCAATTTTATTGACCTTTTTAAAAAATAGCTCCTGGTCTTGTTCATGGTTTCTATTAGTTTTCCGTTTTCTGTCTCATTAATTTCAACTCTTGTGCTTTTCCCTCCTTTCTTTGGGTTTTTTTTTTTTTTTTTTTTTTTTTTTTTTTTTGTTTCTTTCTTTTTTTCTAGAGGCTGTAGGGTTAGATTATTGTTCTTTTTCAATTTGGTGTAGATGTTGACTTACATGATTAATTTTGTTCCTTTCTTTCTTTTTTTAATCTGCGTCCCTATTGCTATGAACTGGCTGCTGAAGACTGCCTTAACTGCATCCCAGAGGTTTTGGTGTGTTGTAATTTCATTATAATTGGTTTCAAGGAACTTTTTCATTTTATTCTTTTTTCTTCTATAACCCAGTCATGTTCTAACAGGCTGTTATTAATCTTCCACAAAGGTATTTTTATAAGCTTTATCCTCTTGTGGTTAATTTCCAGTTTTATGACATTATGGTCTGAGAAGATACTTTATATTATTTCAATGTCTTTGTGTTTTGTTTTGTTTTAATTTATTGAGGCTTGCTTTCTGTTCTAGTGTATGATCAACTTTGGGAAATGTACCATGTGCACTTAAGAAGAAAGTAAATTGACTTTTAGTTGGGTACAGTATCCTGAATACAATCACAAGGTCAAGTTGTCTGATTTGCATAGTTTAGATTCTCAGCATTTTGGTTAATTTTCTTTTTTAAAATTCTTTATTTTTTTTACCTGAGATTTTAACTAAAGTTTATAAAGAACTTGGATTTCCAATCATTGATTATTACACATTTTCCTCCCTGCCTGCCTCACCCAAGATCCCTTTTTTTTTCTTTGGAAAAAAAAAATATCTTTCATTGTTATACAGTCCCCCGGCCCCCAATTCCAGACAGCTCTACTGTGCAACTCTTATTCTGAACTATTGTCATGACAATAATACCTGATTATATGTTATTTTTATACAATTCTTTCCCTCATCTGTTTCAATGCCGTGTAGATTATTTATCCCATCTCTTCTTAGTTTTCCTCCAACCCCCATGTCAGTCCTGTTTTATAACAGTGGCATTATGCTGTATCTGTCTTTTTGTGACTGAGATATTTCACTCAGCATAATGTCCTCCAGAGTCACCCATTTTGTATAATAATTCATGAGTTTTTTGTTTTTCAATGTTGCATAGTGTGAATATACCAGAATATACTGGAACTTCTCTATCCATTCATTTGTTGATGGACACTTGAGTTGTTTCCAACTCTTTGCTATTGTGAACAAAGTAGCAATAAACATGGGTGTACATATACCTGCTTGGGTGGCAGTTATGATTACTTTAAGGTATATTCCCAGTAGTGGAATTGCTGAGTCAAATGGTTTATCTATTTCTAACTTTTTGAGAAAGTGCCATACTAACTTCCATAGTGATTGCACCATTGTACATTGTCCTCCACAGTGAATAAGGATTCCAGTTTCACCACAACCTAGCCAACATTTGTTGTTTGCTGTTCTGTTAAATTTTGCTGTTCTTACTAGGGTGAGATAATATCTAATAGTTGTTTTGATCTGCATCTTTCTTAAAGCTAGGAATCTTGAACATTTTTTCTTGTGTTTGTTCACCATCTGAATGTCTTCTTTGGTGGTGCCTGTTCATATCCTGTGCCCATTTTTAAACTGGGTCATTTACCTTTATCTTCTTGTGGTGCTTAAATATTTTATAAATTCTAGACATAAGTACCTTATCAGATATGTCATTACCAAATATTTTTTTTCCAGTCTGAGGCTTCTCTTTTTACCCTGTTAGAGAAGTTTTGGATGTGAATAAGGATTTGATTCTTAGACGGTCCCATTCATCTATTTTATCCTCTCCTGGTTGTAGGTTTTTCAGGATGCTTGGAAGACCATTTATATTGTGGATTAGGGCTTTTAGGGTTCTTCCAAACTTTTTCTAATGAAGTTTATAGTCCTAGGTTTTAGTTCTAGGTCCTTGATCCACTTTGAGTTAGTTTTTGTATATGGAGTAAGGTGTGGGTCTTGCTTGAGTTTTCTGCAGATTGTTGTTGTTGTTGTTGTTGTTGTTATGTGCCATCGAGTCGTTTCC
>NW_006400194.1:323685-324378 GCF_000299155.1 Elephantulus edwardii | reverse complement strand
TCATCTCCTTGTCAAAAATCAATTGACCATAGATAGATGGGCTAAGGCTGCTCAATTGTATTTCATTGATCTATGTGTCTGTCATTGTACCAGTAGTAGCACAGTGTCTTGCCCACCATGGCAGTGCAGTAGGATTTGAGGCTAGGGAGTGAGATGCATCTTAACTTGTTTCTCTTTTTAAGGAGTGCTTTGCTTATTCGGGACCTCTTTAATTCCAAATGAAATTGGAGATTGCCTTTTCCATCTTGTTGAAGAATAGAAATTGTATTTATATTGGGGTTGCACTGAACATGCAAATTGTCTTTGATAGTATTGTCATTTTCATAATACTGAATCTTCCTATCCATGAGCTAGGTATATTCTTCCATTTCTCCAGGTCTCTTTTGTTTCTTCTAGTAATGTTTTGTAATTTTCTTTTAATAGATCCTTCCTGCTTCTTGTTAGATTTACTCCCAAGTATTTAATCTTGTGATTAGCTACTGTGAGAGGTATTGTTTTTTTGTCAGGGCCTGGCTAACCTGCAAAGCAGAGCAGCAATGCCTTGTAAAAACAGCAGGACCACCTATCTTGGCTTGACCATCTGTTCTGTAGAAAACATAGAGGGGTGGGGGATGAGGTGGAAGGGACGTGGGAATTGTATACTAATGAAGGAATATTTTTTCTTTTTCTTTTTTTTTTTTTAAAAAAAAACAA